>NC_141152.1:43826912-44126912 GCF_053477565.2 Lygodium microphyllum
GAATATCTACTATAAACCCTAATTTACAGCAAAATTAGGATTTAGCAGCTGCCTCGAAAAGTGTGCCAAACATTGAAGACTTCAAGATCTGAATTATTCAAGGTTGAAGGTGATTTTCAGCTGACATCATGTGAAGATCCAGCGACCCATTAAATTTGAGGCATTTGTTGGGGTAAAAGGCCCTTGGGCCTGCCCGTGTACAGTGACAGCCCATATTCTTTATTCATATATATATATATGAAAGTGCAATAAGGCTGTCATAACGTTGTTGACGACACCTACATTGTGTGTACTCTTCTCTCCCGCGTCTCTTGCATCCCTTTCAACTGGTATCAAAGCAGGTCCTTCCCGAGCGTTTCCTGACCTTCCCCGACATCTACACAAGGTATGAGAGCTTGCTTCTCACTCAGTTCTCAACCATTCTTTGACATGAACAACAAGGTTTCATGAAGAGGCAGCCATAGCTTCCATCATTGAAGCTTATTCTCTTCAACTCTTGCTTGGACTTGTCCTAGGCTTGTGTAGGCCTATTGTAGACCTTCATTGGGCTCTTGTTTATCCCCTACCCACCCTAATTTGTCATATCTCGGGCATTCAGAACCCGATTCAAGCAAGGTAAGAGTCTAAGTTGGGGTTTTGGCATGCTCCGGACACGATGGTGATGTCGGATTTGCCAAATTCTGATGACAGAATATTCTGCAACAGATTTCATGTCTGAGACAGCATGTATTTGTATGCCTATGGCTTATATGATGCTTCTACTGATGTCTATTGATACCGGATCACTTGTGGATGTTATGCCTCTTATATGAGACGCATTTAGAGCTGATTTAGCTCAACCATTGACTGTTTAGAACAGTCCCAGATCTGTCCAAAACAGGGCAGCCACCTGTTACTTCAATTTTATGCTTATAGGTCTTGGCATTTGATGCTCGATTATGCCCGGTTGGTGCCTATACATATAGGAATGTATGCCTATAGTTTGCCTATGGATTTGAGCTTGGATTGAGCACTGATTTGCTCAGTTTACAGAGGTTATATGCTGCTGGAAACTTCAGGGCTGAAGCTATTTATGCTACAGTTGGGTTATGCCTATTGGTCATGGGGTGCTCCCGGCTACTCGGTATGATGTCATGATGTATTTGGACTATGCCACATGTCTTGTTTATGCTCCGAAATGCTTTTGAGCTGAGATTAGAGCTCGATTTGGGTTTGACTGTCACTTCTTTGCAGCTGGCATTTCATCTATGACATGGTTTATGCCTAGGCTACCCAGTATGGGTTATGATATCTTGGTGAATGCTTTATGCTTTGGCTGTGGATGGCAGTTGTTTGAACTCGTCTCGGCATTCATTTAAGTATTCCCTTGAGCAATTGGACATTGACTTGGCTTTTTCCATTACGACTCGGCTTTTTTCGTTACGACCTTGGATGCTATATGGGATTTGATGCTCTGATTATGGATCTTGGCTATTACTTGAATGCACTTACAGGTATTGAGCAGTGAACTGCTACCTTGTTTTGGCAGTTGCCTATTGAGCTGTGATTGCTCATTTGCACTTGATATGCGGGATACTTACTAATCAATGGACTTGGATAGTGCTTGGGATTTATAGTTATGGCCGTCCTGCTTATTTGTTGTATAGCATCTATGCTATTTGGGCTGCTATTGCCCGTGTATGTCAAGGAGCAGTTGATCTTTATGGCCATCCGTGTACGCACATGGTCTGCTGCTATGTATTTTACAGAGCCTCTTACCTGGATGCTTTTACACAGATATTTGGCCTTTTATTGAAGCTTGATTCTTGCAGGTTTATTTGCCACTTGCCGTTCTTGGCTGGACATGTATGTCAGTACATGGTATGAGACACTGCAAAGTTATGTATACTCCTATGTTTCAGGGATACTTATGCATTTATGGCTCCGAGGCATGCTTATGCTTTTATGGCTGCAAGCTACAGTGGTTGGATATGTCATGCTTTTGTCTGCTAGGCTTATCCGTGTGGGAGCTTTTGCATCTGTGGTTGATGCCTTTGTGTTCTCCCCTTCTGGTTTGGATGAGTTCCCTTTGCAGTATGCTATGACGACTTCCACCTCTTCTAGTCATGCAGACAATCCTCTGTTTGCTTTCATTGTGGAAAGACAGGGCATGTGAACGTAAATGCTTCAAGTGGATTAGAGAGCAGAAAAGATTGCGCCGCACTAGACATGAGAGCAGAGTCAGTGATACAGTAGGTGAGACCACTGTTAATAGTGGTATGGTGCATGTAGTTACCCATGATGATGCAGCTGAGCCTAGACTCTTGGCATCGTGTTACCCTGCAAATTACTTGCTCAGTGATACGGCCTATACCTTTGATTGGCTTTTAGACAGTATGGCATCTTGTCATGTTACTCTGCATAGAGCTTGGTTCTCTTCTTACAAGGAGATTGACGGATGTATTTCTTTGGGCCTTGAACAAGATTGTCATGTTATTGGTACAGGGGATATACACTTGGCTTTGCCAAATGGGTCTTCTCTTATGCTCAATGATGTCTTGCATATACCTACGCTCAGTAAGAGCCTGATCTCTACCAATCAGTTGCATGGTGCAAGATATTATGTCTCTCTTGGGGATACTTCATGGAAGATCCGTCGTGATTACTTGGTATTGGCCAAAGGTGCTAGATATGGCAATGATTATGTAGTGCATCTCATGTGGGAGATTCTATGGTTGCAATTACGCAGATACCACATGCATTGCTATGGCATTGTCGCCTAGGCCTTGTACGACACACTAAGATGGATACTTTATGTGATATGGGCTTATTGCCTGCTCTTTCCCATGCTACTTGCCCTCATTGTACTCATGGTCCGTGCAAAGCCTCTTTGGCTTATGGCGATCGTGTGAGACATGCTCCTCTAGATCTAGTCTATGTTGCAGTAAATGGACCTATGCCTTCCCAGTCACTTGGTAGAGCGTCGTATTTTGTGACCTTCATGGATCATGCTACCCACCGTGTTTGGGCTTACCCTTTGGTACAGATTGAGGATGCCGTTACTATGCTTGACAGGTTTATGGATTTTGCTGGTAGCATGCCTAGATGCTTGCAGATGGATTATGAGAGTTATGCTATCTCTCCCAGCTTACGGATCTCTTGTCAGCAATATGACATTGATTTCTTATGCCCACGGTATTATGGACTTGCTCATGGCATGTGCCTGACTTTACAAGCAAAGGTTGCTTCTATGCTTACCACAACTAGGTTGTCTTATAGCTTTTGGGCTGAGGCCCTTATGATGGCAGTCTACTTGGTTAATCGGACGTCGCGTTTCTCTTTAGATGTTATCACTCCGCATGAGGCATGGAGTGGCATGAGATCCTCCTATGATTACTTGAGGATGTTTGGCTGCCAGGCATCTATCAATATACCACATGAGCCTATATCACGCAGATGCATACTCCTTGGTTATGGAGATGGTGACTTTACGGCTTACAAGTTTTGGGATTTAAATGCCCAGCAGGTTCTACGCAGCCGTCATGCTCTCTTTTATGAGGCGCAGACACCTCTCAAGCCTCTTGATGCGCATTCAATGCACTTTATGGCTGATTCTACAACCGTATGTCAGTCTTCCACTTTGCTGAGGCCGCATACTATCTTGAGACCCCGTTTGACTTATGTCCGAGATGCTGGCCCTCTTTCGATGATTGACCTTGGAGAGTCTGTATGCTCTCCACTGTCTTTTATGCACTGCGTTGATGCTATGCACCACTCTAATGCTTTACAACCGTACACTTATGAGAGTTGTCGCTTGCTTCATGGGAAGCAGTCATGGATTGCTCTATTATCTAGAGCTATGGGATTGCTTATCTCCTAGATGTCATGGACTCAAGGATGCTTGACTCTTCTTGTGAGGAGGTTCCCGCCACTTATTGCACAACTCGCTTTCCGATGGGGCATTTCCTCACCCTGTCTCTTTTCTTTTGTTTCGTTTTTTCACTCCCTGGCCCATTGGCCTTTTAGTGGAAGGTTGTTGGGGTAAAAGGCCCTTGGATCTGTCTGTGTACAGTGACCGCCCATATTCTTTATTCATATATATATATATATATATGAAAGTGCAATAAGACTGTCATAACGTTGTTAACAACACCTACATTGTGTGTGCTCTTCTCTCCCACGTCTCCTGTATCCCTTTCAGCATTTCCACTCTTCTCATTGTGTGTGCTCTTCTCTCCCACGTCTCCTGCATCCCTTTCAGCATTTCCACCTACATTGTGTGTGCTCTCCAATCAAGGGGCAAATCAGATTGAAGACTTGTTGGTCACTTTGGACAACAAAGGGAGTTTGAATTACGAAGGAGATTGGGAGAATCCCATTGTAAATCAACTTCTACTTCAATAAAGCTAAAGAAATACTGAAAGGGGTGCCAATTATGGGGCAAACCAGGTATCCATTGTCCAAAGATGAGTAGGTAAATTTGTATTTTGGGTTTTGCAATAAATGCCTAGTGCTATAATTAAGCTATAATCAAGGAATTACCACCCATCCACTGAAGGAAGGTTGGTTTCACTCTCTCAAGACATGTCCCTATGGTGCTTAAGCAAGATGCATGTCACTAGGAAATAGATTCTCGAGGAACAATCGCACAAAGTCGCGCTTGTGGCATGTTCATCAGGCAAAGGGTAGTCCAAGTAGAAGAAAGAAAAGAAAAAGATGAAGAAATCAAAGTCATCTTCAAACTCCAACTCAGACACAAAAGGAAAGCGCAAAGGATATTCCAAGTGTCCACACTATGGGAAGACCTCACATCCCAATAAGAAGTGTTAGACAAAGTATCCTCATGATCATCTTGGTGCAAAGAAAGGAGTAATAGAGCATAACTCTATATTCACCTCTACTCTTGCCATTACAACAAAGTTCACATTCATCAAATGGAAGATTCTTCCTCGACTATCTTGTTGTCAAGATGCATTGGCTCATCAATACTGGTACTATGAATCATATGACTCATTAGGGTGATTGGCTCCAATTCTTAGGAGCGTATAATCACATGTGACATGTCATCAGTGTCTATTTGTGGTGTTGCCACTCCCTTTGGCCTATGTTGGTCTACCATTGTATCGAGCGTTCATCTAGAGAGGGGGTCATACTCCTTGACTAGTTTCATCATTGATAGACTTCATCAACAATGGCACTCTTCATGCCATCCACGAATTCGTTTTTGTTGCTAGGTTGCCACAATGAGAGGAAACTTGCTAGACAACGAGAAATTGATCTTCATCTTATTTTTTTCTCTCTTGGGATGTGTAGACTTCATAATAGAGTAGATGAAAATTAAGGTTTGGCTATCTACTACAAACTAGTGGCTAGGGTTTCTAGAGACCAATCATTGTGGATGTAGAATTACTTATTGAAAGCACTCCAATCAAAATCCCCACTTTGCTCCTTTGGATCGCCAAAACACTAAAGATTGAGAGCAAACATGGGAAAAATATTTAAGGTATGCAAGTTTGATTTCTAGCCATTGAAAGCATTAAATTGAGCATACAAATTAGGATATATGGACAACAAGTCTGCAAGTTTGAATTTCTTCAATTCGATGATAAACTGAAGGTACATCAGTTGGATGTGAAGTCTGCTTTTTTGAATGGTCATCTTCATCAAGAGGTTTATGTCACTCAACCTCCCGGCTTTGTTTTTAAAGGATCAGAAAGCAAGTATATCGCTTGCATAAGGCCCTCTATGGTTTAAAGCAAGCACCTAGGGCATGGTATGAGAAGATACATGCATATTTGATTGCTCTTGGCTTCAATAATTCACACACTGAGAGCACACTCAAAGTCCTTAAAGATAGGGATAGCCTCTTGATTCTCATTCTTTATGTGGATGACATGCTATTGACTGGACCTCATGAGACATATTTCAGCTTTGAAAGCTTAATTGCAATATGCTTTTGATGTGACAAATTTTGGGCACTTGCACTACTATCTTGGCATATAGTTTACCACAGTTGAGAGGGGCATTATTATGCAGCAATCTAAGTACATTGGGCAGCTCATTGAGCGTTTTCAGATGCAAGACTGCAAACCTATCTCTACTCCCGTTGAGACACACCACAAGTTTACACTTAAGGATGCAGGAGAACCTTTTGATGCTTCTCTTTATCAACAGGCTGTTGGCTATTTATTGTATTTGTGTAAGACACAATCGGATATTCAATTTGGGGTCTCTTAGTTGGCGTGCTTTATGCACACTCCTAGTACTATACATTGGCAAGGAGTTAAATGTGTCTTTCATTATCTCAAAGGCACACAAACATTAGGCCTTTTTTATCCTACAAGCACTACTCTTTGCTTGCATGCATTTGCAGACAGTGATTGGCCTAGTTGTTTTGACACAAGGGTGTCCACTAGTGGCAATTGTTTCTGTTGAGAAACCCTTCACCTGCAGTTTGCGTTTTTGTGTTTCTGAGTTTTGCATTTAGGGTTTGCAGCCCCAAAAAGGGGCGCCATCCTAGACTACCTATGCCTATTTATAGGCCACTCTCTCATTCATTCCTCACAGCTGATTCATTCAGTCGGTCACCTCTTCTCTTTAGCCTCTCCACTACCCTCACACCCCTTCAGGAGGACATTGCGGTTCGTGGTTTGTGGCTGTCTTCATCATCTTCCTTGTGCTACGCCACTCTTGTTCCCTTGTATCACATTCACTCCATGATTCAGAACTTCATCATTCCATTCATTTGAGTTTCTTCTCTCCTCTCTTCCCTTCTCCATGTTTGCCGAGTTCACTCCGTGTTCCTCCCCGCAAACCCTACTGTCTCGCTGGAACGTCATCTTTTGGCATGGTAGCAGAGCTGGATCTGCTCACCCAGCAACGAAGATTCTCCATTCCAGTGAAGGCAAAGACTGGTGGCGGGTTCGGCATCCACTTCTCTTCTTCTTCCGCTGCATCATTCATGTGTTTTCAGCTTGCTGCCCATACCCCTTTCGCGGAGGATATCACAATCTCAGCTATCCCTTGCTGTCATCTACAGTCTGGCGCCTGTTTCCAGCCTTCCACCCGCAATTTGCAGCTGTTTACAGCAAAACAACTGCTGCTGATCACTCTCCATTCAGAAAAACAATCTCGTTTTTGCAGATTTCAGGTATTTCTGCTTGCTGCCCACACCCCAAACACAGAGGACATCGCGGTCCAAGCTGGCCATTGCTGTCTACAACAGTTTGGTGCCTAATTTCCAGCCCTCTTCACGCAGTTTGGAGCTAATTCCAGCCAGGCAATTGCTGTTCCTGTGCAGACCTGCTGCCGTAAAGCACAACCTGCCTGCGTTTTAGTCTTTCTCTCTCCTGCAAGCTATCCTGCCTGCGTTTTTAGTCTTTCTCTCTTGTAGGCTCTCCTGCCTATGTTTTTAGTCTTTCTCTCTCCTCGCCTACGTTTTTCTACTGGTTGCAATCTCTTACTGCTGGTCACATCCTCCTCCCACTGGCAACTCACTTCCAACCCTTACACTACCCTCCCACCCCTTGAGGCGGACATTGCGGTTTGTGCTTCACACTACCCTCACACCCCTTGAGGCGGACATTGCAGTTCATGGTTCATGGTTCATGGTTCATGGTTCATGGTTCATGGTGGCCAACCTCTTCCTTCTTCAACAAGGCACATTGGTATCCATGGCTTCTTTACCAACAGATGACCAAACTACTGGGTGCTCCTACTGTGGCATCACCGGACACACCACCGATGCTTGCCGACTTCGACCTTTGCTCCCCACCCCCCCAGAGTATACGTGTCTTTAACCAGGCACTCCTTGTGCCACCTCTCCTTTCTGGGCCACTGAGATCATTTTGCATCGGCTATCAGAGTACTATGCTCAAGGCAATAAGACGCATCGGATGCACACTAAATCCTTTCGAGCACATAGAGGATCAATTGGCACTACGACCTCCTAAAGATCGTCGCAATGCCAGCGGCAGTCTTCTCCCACTTATTTTCTGGTATAGTGGCTTCCACGACCTACGGATCTGCAGTCTGCTCCATCGAGAGACAGTGATTGTTTGATACCGTCTCCTCGTCAATCTGCTCCTTCAAGAACCAGTGGCTGCTCGACTCCTTCCTCTTCCTCAGCTACCCAGTCTGCTCCACTGAGAGACAGCGACTATTGCCCACCTCTTGCTCATTCTGAGCCCCACCCTTCCCCACCCTTGGCTCATCCTAAGCCTCCTCCTTCCCAACCCTCTTCCACTCAATTTTGAGAGGCCACTTCAGGGTGCTTTCTGGCTTCCTCTTCGGCACTCCAGACCCTTCTTCGGCATGACCGGTGGCACTTCCTTTGTCATCAAACATTTCAAAGTCCGTGATCCATGAGTTTTTGGATTCCCTCTCTACTTCAGAGGGGGATTCAGAGGGGGATGTTATTTCTTTGTCCTCAGAGGGAACATCTACTTCGTCTTTGACTTCAGCGGGGACCCCTCCACCTCCCACCTCAGAGGGGGAACCTACTCCACATGAAGTTCTTCGCCCATCCTCTACTTTCTTGGGGTGGCTGTCTTCGACCAATCATCTCTTCTACTGATACCCAAGATCTTCAGGTACCACCTAGATCGGGACCTCGGAGGTTCAGCCGTGACTTAGTGAAGAGATCTTCGTATTCCTTCCAGCATGGATGCATGGAGTTAGTGGCTTCTCTCCCGAGGTTGAGTTTCGAGTTCTCCAGTTCACTCTGTCTATTGTTCTTTACTGCAGGTTCCCTTTCCGGTGGAAATCTTGGATCTTAGGGATCCTCTACATCTTCTTGCCTTGGTCACTTGGCTAGCATGGAGCCACCTCCCGAGATCGAGTACAGGCATATCCTTATGGTTCTCGACACCACACAAAATCCGACATTTCTCCTATGCATTGCATGATTCCATCATCTTTGTACTAGGGTGCTTCGGCACGTGAACAATTTCCCCACGAGGGACACTGTCCAAGTGGCACCTGCTGCATGAGCATTCTTCAGCATGTAGCATTGCATCTCCACCTCGCTCTTCTCTTGTTCCCCTTTTTGGGCCTGAAAAGAGATGTTGAGAGACCCTTCACCCGCAATTTGCGTTTTTGCGTTTTGCGTTTAGGGTTTGTAGCCCCAAAAAGGGGCGCCATCCTAGACTACATGTGCCTATTTATAGACCACTCTCTCATTCATTCCTCACGGCTGATTCATTCAGTCCGTCACCTCTTCTCTCTAGCCTCTCCACTACCCTCACTCCCCTTCAGGAGAACATTGTGGTTCATGGTTCGTGGCTGTCTTCGTCATCTTCCTTGTGCTACGGCACTCTTGTTCCCTTGTATCACATTCACTCCATGATTCAAAACTTCATCATTCCATTCATTTGAGTTTCTTCTCTCTTCTCTTCCCTTCTCCATGTTTGCCGAGTTCACTACGTGTTCCTCCCCACAAACCCTACTGTCTCGCTGGAACGTCATCTTTTGACAGTTTCATGCTTGGTGATTCGTGCATTTCTTAGCTGAGCAAAAAGCAGTTTATTATGGCCGCATCTAACTATGAAGCTGAATACAAGGCAACATACAGCTACATTAGAATGTGTATGGCTCAAACATTACACTTATCGTGTTCCTCCTATATTCTAGTGTGAACGCTCTCTTATCTCACGCACACCTTTTACCTTCTAGCTGGAGCAGAGTTTTTTTCCATGTGAACACCCATCAATGGATGTGGTACTTAGTACCTTAAGGATTATACTTTCATTTATTCTCACATAGTGGATGTGACCTTCCCAGCACTCTCCTCTCTTATTGTTCACTTATTCACTGTGTGGGTGAGTGTGTACATGCTACTGAACCTTGACCTAACAACACATTGTACAAATAGCTCATGATTATACTATCTTGCTAATTGTGATTGTCTATTCTAGCAAATCTAGCCCACACGTCAAGACATTAATTCTTTTTGTATGCAAGTCTAACCCTAATATACTTAAGTTCCAACCACAAGCATCCAATCGAGTCATATATGTGGAAATGTGTACTATCTTTCTTTTAACACACTACATGGGTCCACTATAACTTGTGACCACTCATTAGTGGCCAAGTCTAATGCACTTTCTAGATATCTTATAATTACAAAGAAAACTGATTTTATGTTGTGTTGTGATAGCCCCACTCCCCACTGGCATGTGCAAAATGTGGCAAGCCAAAGGAGATCTAAAGACAGATCGTAGCACTTATGGGATTGTCCCAAAGCCCAAGAGATATGGAGAAGAGCAATCAAGATGGTCTCTCATGGCATAATAGAAACCAATTTGCAACTTGGAGAGCCATAGCTTGGGTCACAAACAAAGGCCTAACATATGGATATGAAGAAGCAAGATCACCACTCGAAATCACTCATAGGCACAATGGACCAAGGGGCACTATCATAGATGGGAGATAATTGCTAGTATTATTGCTTGGTACATTTGGACAGTGAGGTGTAGCCATGCTATAGACCTCCAAGATGTCCACTACAAAAACTCTTTCAAGGATTTGGACGCAAATCATCGACACTCTCCACAAAGATGGAAAGGTTGCAAGGTGGCTCTAAGAGGATGAGAAGGAGAGAGGCCTTCTTGCCAACCTAGGACTCCAACACCTTCTTTCACATAGCTCCTCAGATGGTCTAGCATTATTGTCCACTAGATTGGTTGTTCACATAACCATTATGTTTACGATGTATTCAACCACTCTATATAAGGTTCTTTGTACTTGGTGTCTTGCCTTAGGGGGATTTTCTTTGTATGTAATTAATCAAACTTTTGTTTCTTTAAAAGAAATACCTTCAATGAATTTTACAAGCCTTTTCAAATTCTGCAAAGAATGAATGGAATTCAGTTTGCTGGTTGGGAAGATTCACAATAGCATGCGTGTCAATTTATTGAAGACACATGTGAGTGAACCAAATACCAAGGTAACCTATGCTTGAAGATCCAACAAAAGAAGATGAATAAAAGGCAGTTCTTCAACAAGAACAAATAGTGTATTATAAAGAGAGGAAACTTCACAAAAGGCAAGTTTCTGAAAGAATCTACCATCATTGCTGGTCTTCTCTTGCCAAAAATGAGTAATCCGTTGTTCTTTCTTGAACCTAATGCATCGTGCATTGTTTGTTCAAATACAGTTTTTCCAAACATTGTTACATTAAAATGCATGATCTCCCATAACTGCCACAGCACGTACAAATAGTGTGATAAGTTCTTATACCTTCCACCAGCTCCAAGCTGCATGACAAGAATACCAGCATTTCCAAAATTACGCAATCCTTCAAATTGTTTTACAGTCCACTTGTACCACCTTGTCAGAAACACGCGCAAAGTAAGGCCATGAGAAACTAGCACCAAGTTGATGTCTTTTGACTTAGACTCAGGCCTCTGGAAACGACCGATGTCAATATCCGCTCTCAAAGTCTCTCTAAATCCTGTAAGGTGAAAAGTATTAAAGATTGCAATGAATATAGCAAAGAAGATGCTTTTCATTTCAATGGTCCTTTCTCAGTACTTGCTAGACTATGTTCACTGACAAATGACAATTCTCATTGACCGTATATCACTTCAAAATTTGATTACATTTCTTTCAGCAACAACAGACTCCCATATAGAACAGACAAATATATTTTTTAGTTACCTGTTATTCTATCGTAGACATCTGCTGCAGATTCTCCATCTGGAAATCTGTAAAAGAACCGACCATATCGCAGGCGTATTTCTTTTTCTGCTCGCATCTTTTCTCTATCTTGGAAATTTCCTGTGCACAAAATACTTACACTACATCAAGCATCATTGGTAAGGAAACAGTGAAACAACTATTGTGTAAGTGCTGATATGCCATCATCTCACAAGTTTGTCATGTAAACACTTAAGTACCTCTTTATATATCTTCTAGCTGTGTCTATACATCCCCATTCACATGTTTGCATCTGGGCCTTCCCAAGAAAATATACCCTTTCCTATTTTCACATATGACTAGTTAGCACCTTTCTATATAATGAGGCTAGAATTGTAATTTCCCTTAATTAAGTGCACATGGATTATTAATCTCTATCACTAGCTGAAATTAAGTTCTTGAGTAAGTGATTGATATTGTGAAAATATATTCTAATATCAAATTTCCAAATGCATAAGTTTCAAAATGCCAACAATTTGTGCGTGTTTTTTCAAAAGAAGAAGAAATTTCCAATTGATAAGGCCTCGAGAAAGCCCTGGATGTGAAATGCAAAGTACAAAATAAGCCCTATGAAGTGGCTAGGTAGACAACCAGTCTGGTGGGTTGTAATGTCAAACCATATGTTTCTCATTGAGAGTGATCCAAATATGCCAACAACCCCAAAATCTGACAAAAGTGAAACAGAATCTTCATATGGGGTTGCACCGGACCATGATGTTTAGCCTTGCCAAAGACCCAATCAAAAGGGCGCACCCTAGTCCCCACCACAACATGGCAAATGTCAAAAAGGAGGATCCAAATTTTCCAAGCCAGAGGACACTAGATGAATCCCCTTCATTTCTATTTTCGGTTTCCATTTACAACCCTAAAAAGGCTTTCTAGGCGCCTTTCAAGAGAGTCAGGGCACCACCCAAGAGACTTCAATGGGTGACACTCTAGATCATCTCTGCCTATATATACAGCATTGACTCCACCCATTCGTTCACCCCCCCACTCTTTCCTTTTGACATTCTCTCTCCATCTCTCTCTAGCCTCTCCAGTGTTGTTCACACCCCTGCCCAGAAGATATTACAGTTCATGGTTGGCTCTTCTTCTATCCACCTGTCATCAGGCGCCCTATCTCCATCAGCTCCAAGCTTGTGTTTTGGTGGCAGCTCCTACTGGGATCAGCATCCATCACTTGGCGATAGCTTTCCTCTACCTAGCGACCATCCTCCACAGTTGGCATCAGTATTCTTTCTACAGGCATCTGCATTTTGCACCCTAGCCTTTCCTCCTCTACTTCACGACAGCATCTACCCACCTAGCGTCAATTTTCTGGCTGTGTTTTGCAGCTTGCACTCTCCCTAGCTTCAGATCGGCTTTGGCAAACACTCCACACCCTTTTGGAGGCTGCATTTTGCACCTACTAGGCCTCTACTAGTGCATTTACAGTTTTTGTCGGTCGCCCTGCAGTTTGGCACACTCCAGAGATCAACAATTACTAGTGATCATCTTCCTTCTCTCAGACAGCATCCGAGGATTGCATTTCACTCCCCCGACAACCATCCTTTATCTTTACATTACTTCAATAGCCCATTGCCTAGAGAACTACATTTCGCTCCCTCTACAATACAGGCTTTTCAGGTGATACCGCCTTATTAGACGCAACAATACAATCATCTTTTGAGCTTCGGCTCCACTGTATTAACTTTGTTCACTTAGCATGATTCAGTGCTTCATCTTCTTATTCTTCTATGTTTTCTAAGTTTGTCTTCTCTCTCAGTGTTTGTCATACACACTCTATGTTTCTTCCCACAAACCCTACTATCTCTCTGGTTTGCTTTCACAGCAATCATTTTCTTGGCATGGTATCAAAGTCAGAGGTGCTCAAAGGAGCCACAAAGATCCTCTACATCGAAGAAGGCAAAGACTAGTTCCTCCACATCATCTTCCGATTTTTCCCCTTATTTCTACTACACCATCGAGAGATACCCTCCTCTTCTTCTCCCTCCCACCCTCCCTTTTCCAAGTTGACACATCGATACCATGGCTTCTCCACCAACACATGAAAAGTCTACTAGGTGCTTCTACTACAACCACAAGATTCAAGAACGGTCATATCACTGAACGGCAAAGACTATCGGCTTCGATCTTTGCTCCCCACTACCCCAGAGTATATGCATCTATCACCCAACACTGTTTGTGCCACATCTTCCTTCTGGGCCACAAAGATTGTTTTATATCAACTCAAGAGTATTATGCTCCAGGCAATAAGACGTATCTAATGTGCACTAAGTCCTTACGAGCAAAAGAAGGATCATAAGGTGCCACAACCTCCTAGAGAGCACTGCAATGCGCTATGGTGGTTTCCCCTACCTATTTTCAGATCCAATGGCTTCCGTGGTCACGGCCTAAGTTTTATAGTCTGCTCCACCAAGAGACAATGATTGTTGGATACCGTCCTCTCATCAATCCACTCCTTCGAGAGACAATGGCTATTCGACCCCCTTCTCCTACTCCATGAGTTATTGTCTTAACTAGTTGTAATGTAAGAGTTGAGATTACAGTTGTTCTATGGTTCTTTTTATCTTATATATCATGGCATAAATCCCTTAATACCTAAGCTAGTTTGTTATTGCATAGAAATGATGAGATGATCCCTCATCAAAGTAAAGGTTATTCATTGGGTTAGAATGAAGAGAGTTGTCCTGAATTGTGCATGTACCAAAGATAATTAAGAACTTAATTTTTGTTGGTCACATGGTGGAACATGGATTATAGGTTCGGTTCACATTTGATGGTTGTTATGTAGAGGATCTTAGAAATGGTTATAGACAGATTGCAAAAGGTAAGCGCGTTGGCAAATTATTTACTCTTAATGTAGGTTTGCGTAAAATGGATATTGCTATGTTTGCACAAGGTTCAAGTATTGTGGTTGATATTGAAATTTAGCATAAGCAAATTGGTCATGTCAATGTGCAATGTTTAAAAAATATGTGATCAAAATAGATTGTGAATAAATTACCAAAGTTCAGAGTTGATGAAATGTACGAAATATGTAAATTTGTAAAGGATGGTATGCCTTTCCACAAAAAAAGCATATATGCAAAAAGCCACTTGAGTGGATACATTTTGATGTGTGAGGTTCTACAAAGACTGCAATTATGAGTGGCTGCCAGTATTATGTCTCCTTTAGCAATGATCAATCTCAAAAAGTATGGTTTTATACATGAGCAAAGTAAGGTATTCACTCAATTTAAAAGCTTTAAAGTTTGGGTTGAAAAGGAGATAGGGTTGTATATTAAATGCCTAAGTTTGGATGGAGGAGAAGAGTACTCAGAGGCAATCGCAAAGAAAATACAATCCACAACAACTAATTTTTTCTAAAGTGCAATCGCAAAGTGATACATGTCACTTTCCAAGTACTTAGGTCACACGTTAAAATAATGTATCTCTAGCCTTTTCTTTACATCACAAGCTTTTTACCTAAATGATTCAACACTTTATCTCTCGATCAACCGAGTACTTTGTTTTACCATCCTGCATACTCAAGGGAATGTTTTCAATATGAGTAATGGGATAGGCTATATTATCCCTTGTCTCTACATAACCAGAAACTCCGAATTACACACCTCCCTAAACCATTTTCCATAAAAAGTCATGTGGTTAGAGGCACTTGAGTCTACATAGTATACATCATTCTTAGATGAACCATTAGCAATCATAGTATTCATAAAATGTTACATAACAAAGTGTTACTCACTTGTCATCACTGTTTTTGCTAGTGAAAGTAGAATTATCTTACTATTTTTTCCCATTTCTAATTTCAATCTTCTTTTTGAAACATTTATTAAAACTATGGCCTTTGTCACCACAATGCCAACATTCCCTACTATCACCAAAGTTCTA
This sequence comes from Lygodium microphyllum, assembly GCF_053477565.2. Taxonomy (NCBI): domain Eukaryota; kingdom Viridiplantae; phylum Streptophyta; class Polypodiopsida; order Schizaeales; family Lygodiaceae; genus Lygodium; species Lygodium microphyllum. The sequence goes on from NC_141152.1 coordinate 43,842,480, forward strand.
CTATCAGATAAAACCTGCAACTTGCCCTCTTTGGCTTCCCCTTCCTCAAGACTGTCATTTCCTATTTTATTGTGCACCATAACTTTAACCACAACGACCACCTTAGCCTTGACCATGACCTCTATCTTTGCTATAGTAGAGTAAATACTTGCTCTTACTTGAGAAGAGAAGGAATCCAAGCTAAGGTTCTTCTCCCCAAGTATTAGCATAGAAATTAGATTTGTAAAGTCAAGGACATCATCCCTGATATTCATAGATGACCTAAAGCTCTTGTACTCATCTCTAAATCCATCTAAATATGCTCACACAATATCATCATCATCATCAATTGCTACACTGATAGATCCAAGAGCTTTCACAATACTCTTGACCTTTAATGCATAATCATTGATGGACAAATTTCCTCCCTTAACTTGATTCATATTTAACTTGAGCTACAACTTTTTGGCCTTTGTGTTTACCTCAAACAACCTTGCCAAATTCTTCCATATAATAGCAAGGATTTCATTGCATTTCATTGAGGGACTTCGAATGCTACTACCACGTCTCCTTCAATGTAATTCCAAATGCCTTTGCCCTTCAAAAGATTTATCATCCTAAACTTTCATGGAAAATAATTATTCTTATCAAGCTTCTCACCAACAATCTATTTAAAATTATCAAATATCTTAACAAGACAAGCAACCTTGCAATACTAGATCCACTATATCAATAACACATAGCCTTTTTAAACAATATGACTGCACAACTATAACTGCAATCTATAATCTCTATACAAATGCCCTCCTCTTTATTTGCAATCCAACAAACACCTAAAATCTTACAGATTGAGAATTTATAACATTTGCACTTGTAGATGGCAAACGCAGTTAGATCTGTAGTATATCTCAAAACTGCTTTCTACCACCTTGCAAAGCTAAAACAAAGGCCAAAACAACCTCGGATGGCAAAAATCACTATAGAAAGGCCCTAAAGGATTTATTTACAATATATACACTACTCTTTTTACTCATCAAGTTTCACTACAATCAAAGACTGCAGGCTACCCGCCTCAAGAGCCTCATGCAGCTATATTCCAAGCCAAATCAAACAAGATGGAAGAGCTTCTTACCCATTGCTTACTTACTTGCTTTCGCAATCTATTACCTTCACCTTAGCCTTTGATTGAGCACTCTATGCAATCGTGGGACGGCCCTAATACCATGTAAACAAATAACACGAGAGAGACAAAGCAACCAAGAGCACACACACATACATACAAGGTAAACAAGAATCATTTCACCCTTGAAACATTACGTTTCACTCCAAAACGTTTCACCTTTGGGCAAGTCCCAAGTGAAACGCCAAGCGAAACAATTGAACAATATATGTGATATAGTTTTCTTTATAAATAATGAGATGCAACATACACATTTATACCATGCAAACCCTTTTATGTCAATAAATGATTTGGAAATACCTTTTTTATAGATTTCAAAAGAATGGCAATGGCATCTTCATTATGAATTGGAGCTTGAACTAAGGATAGCTATACCATAAGTCCCTTCATATGAGACATGAGCTTACCCAAGTCTTCTCCTTGCTTATACTCCAAGCTAAAAATTTCGATCTTGAGGAAAGTTTTAGAGTTCTTTCCTCTAGCCCCATAAAGCTTTTCAAGCTCATTCCATTTCTCCTTGGCAATGAAGAGCTAGTCAATGTAATGAATCAAAGATTCAACCAAATAAAGCATGATTATGGCTTGGGCTCTTTCATCATCTTCTACATCAGTATGGTTGGATGGGTCAATAACTTTGGTTCCTTTGATAAAGGGCCAATAACCCTGCTTCATCATTTTGTACTTCACTAATACTTGGCATGGGTGAAAGTCTTTTACATCAAACTTACGGATTTAAGGTCTAACATCAGCATAGGCCATGGCCATGATAGGAAGGTCTTTTCGATTGTACTAAGCAATGGCAATGTCTAATCCTTTACACAATAGCCAATAAGTGTGGAAGCAAATGAAATGATATCTACATTAATAAGTAGCAAGCTTAAATGTGATGTTCTACAAGATGAGATAAGAGATGATGACAATGGTCTATGTGTTTATAACTAACACATAGCTTTGCAATGGTCAATGAGATGATGATACTTAAGCACTTACTAAATCATGCTTAAAGTCTGAAATTTTTCAAATTTCTAAAAATAATCAGCAAGCAATAATAAAAATTTTATTATTAGTGCTAAGAAGCATTCATTTCCAAACATAGATGAAGCAATTGACATTAGTCTCATTGTAATCAGCTTGAGGAGTCACCTTTGATTGAAGATGCTCTGATTTTAGAGCTTTCAAGTCTGCATTAAACTCCACAAAATCCTAATCAATGATTAAAATCACTATTGATGACTTCAATGAGTAGAAAACTCAAAAAACCAAGCTTTGAAGAAGCTTTGGCTATGGCTTCCATAAAAAAACACAATTAAGGGTTTGTTTGGTATGACCAATAGAGAAGGAATTTCTTTAAACCCTTTCAAGTGTAGATAGTCCTCTTGGGGGGCTATGAAAGCCCATTGCACCCTATGCAGGTCGTGAGCAGCTATGAAGTGTGTCACTGTCCAAACTACGCCGATTTTGGGGAAAATTGCAATGCCGAGCTGCTGCCACCCCAATGTTGATTTGTGAGGTGACGGGATGTTGCACCTGGACCTAATGAAGAAGTCTCCATATAAAATCGGGAGCAGATATGGCCTCCTTTGGTCACACCAGCTCCTCCAATGGAGGTAGGTTAAAACTGGCCATGGTGAAAAGGAGAATAGTTGAAGAAATAAAAGTCACTTAAGCCAAGATGTGATTGTGGGAAGCTCAATGGATCAGAGATGGCTCTAATACCATGTTGGAATATCAGATTGCAACTTGGGGAAGTGTGCATAAGAGGAAGAAGAGAACTCAAAGTACAAGAACAAAATCTTGCTTAGTAAGTTGCTCACAAGTACAACTGGGATACTCTCTCACACATTGAGAGTGACCCTTAGGGCTATTTAAAGGGCCTCTAGATGGCTAGGGTTTGGGTTTCCCCTACCCTCCATTCCATTCACACTCATCTACCCTTATCCACCCTTGGATGCAGTGGATTCACATGCCTATCTCTCAACAATAACCAAGAGTAGACTACATGGATATAGTCCAACTATAGAATCACTAGTATATCCTCCATGTCAATCACCTGACACACCGATAAAATAAAGTTTTGCCACATCATCAAGGCATGTAGTGGATGCTAGCTCATATGAAGCTCCATGTCTCAACATCTACAAGGGACAAAAGTGTGGATAGCAAATGAGTTAACCCCATTTTAGCTCAAAAATCAACCAACAAAATTAGTCAAAGTCAAGAACCACAAAGAAATGATCTATTGGCAATGTATAAAGGAGAAAAAGTACTCATCAAGAAATTCCACACTCCACTTCCCTAGAAGTAAAGGTATCTTCTAGTGGAATCTAGCTACCCTCTACATCTGTAATGGAACCCAATATTATCATTAAAGCTCTTCTACGTTGTAAGAGCTCATAGTTTAATTATTTTCCTTTGTTTGTATGCCTATATGGCACTGATATCTAAAGTGTAATGTAATGAACTATCTAATTTGTCCTATAGGTCAACTTTGGCCTCCAAAGGACATTAATAGATCTCTCTCTCTCTCTCTCTCTCTCTCTCTCTCTCTCTCTCTCTCTCTCTCTCATGAAGGGTAATTGTATTAATTACCAAAACACAAATTTCGAAAGTACAGCATGACTACAAGTGTAAACAATTTATATGACCAACAAGGGAACAAAAACTACACTGTGCCAAGAAAGCAAATCTTGTCAAGAAAGAATATATGCTAGCTCAATAACATTGAGTTGCCAATGGAGACGACCTTTGAAACGGGCGATGTAGTTTGACACTCCAAAAACAAAATCAAAAATGAATACATTCCTCATAGTCCATATGTGGCAATGCCCCCAAAAGTGCAAAAAATAAAATAGAACTTTTATATGTAACGGCACAAAATCTGAGAAGTTGGGTTGTCCAAAACCCTGGTTCTTTGGAGGCATCAACCGGCCTACCACTCAAGACCAACTGTAAGTAATATTAAAATTGGGCTAGTAGTATGTCTTCTTTTAGGATAATTCTAGCACTATAAGATCTAATTTAGAATACTGAATCCTAAAGGTTTTTACCCATTCAAGCAAATCTAGATTGAATCTCCAACAAAAGATGGTAAGTGCAAAGACTCTCTCGCTTCTCTATCTAACTTAAGAATGGGCTCTTTTTGTTATACTCCCTCTATTTCTTCAAGTCAATCTTAATAACGTCTTTCCACATTGTAACCTAGGGATCATAACGCATTTAAACTATAATAAGGCTACTACTATATTCAAATATTTGAGAATCTAACAAAGAGGATTGCCTTCTACCCAACATGGGACTTTGAGTGGCTAGTCTAAGGTTATGATCTCAACTTTTGGATGTTTTATTAACGCTTTAGATACATCACTTGTTGAAACTGTAAAAGCCTATAGAGCGCATATGGCGAAGATCTTTGAAATGTTAAAGAAAAAATTAACTGTATGTCAAGCATAGAAAGTAAAAATTTGTGATGAAGGTTTAGAGTGTTTTGATTACATAGAGAAGAAGAAAAAATTAAGATTGACCCAAATAAGGTAGAGATATAAAAGTGAATACAAAAGTGGCCTTCAATAAGTGAGGGAATTCCTAGGTTTTCATTATCTTTTAGGGAAGACTTGTCAAACGTAACAACATTGTTACCACAACCCTACAATATGAGAAAGTAAGTATAGGTGCAAGTCCACTTAGCAAGTAGCTTTTGATCAATAACATGAAAAGAAATCACTATCTAGTTAACATGAACCTCATATACCACCAAAGCAAAAGATGAAAATGTACATGATTTCCTAGGGAGATGGTTTGAGAAGGTACAAATCAACACAACTTACCATTTCCAATAAGAGGTGCAAAAAAGTCCTTTGAACCAAGGGGGACATGGCCTTAGTCAGCTCCAAACATATGTCCTAATTCAAGAACATGACACCCAAGCTCAATCACAAAATGTACTTCTTTCAAGAGGAGCTGAGTGTTAGCTCTTCCCTTCCACATCTCTAGAACTTCAGTACCTTGGTGATATGACTAACATGGATATATTGGTGTGCTCTCAAAAGGCATACTACACCTGATCTCCAGCACCCTATGATAGACCCTCACATACAAACGTGCCATGAGGGTATAAACCCGAAGTTGTAACTAAGTTTCATTTTTAAGCAAGGGGGAGAGCAAGGGAGAAGAGGGGAGGGGAGGGGGGACGTTGAAACTTGATACTGGATAAATTTGATTGGTGACTCTGCCTCATTGTTTGCAATTATGATGATTTTTCCTGACACGACTAGAGAAAATCAATCCTTCATTATGAAGACAATGCGTATAACTGTCCAGAGAAAATTATTACAGCTGCAGAAATTAGATGGATGAATAATGTCAAAGTCGTGCTACAACCTCTATCCCATACAATATGCCGCTGCAAATCTAGGGAGTATTGATCTTGCAAAATCATTGTTAATCGTACTAGATCACCTGAGAATTCGGCATCTTTGAGGGAAGTTGAACTCGATTATTGCCAGGTGATTAGACAATGCATACTGTCTGGCGTATGCTTTCAAGGAGTCTACCGCAGCTGAGAAGAAGACCTACCAAAGTCTTGCTCCCGCAGTCGAGGCTCCTCGCGCACTCCAGCAATACGCTTGCGCTCAAAGGCCATGCCAATCCCACGTAATGTCTGCAGAGTGCGCTTGTACGGGGAGACATAGAAGTAGACACGCCAATCATCGGCTGCATCGTTCTCAATCAGCCGCCTTATGTTCTTGCCGCACTGCACGGCCTGCTTCCATCCGACATCAGTGAGAGCGATCTTATTGTCAGGGATCCTGGTGTAAGCACTTTCATCTATGTTGCCTTCACTCTGGCCATGGCGGACGAGAATGATGCGCTTGGGGCGAGGAGGACGGACGGCCGGGAGGAGCTTCTCAGGGAAGCGGGAAGCGCTGGGGGTAGGGGGAGAGGCGGAGCCGTTGGAGTCGTCGGGATGGTGGCGACTGCAGCATTGGATGGCGAGGGAAGGAGCGGCCGGTTGCGGCTGTGGCGGGAGGCGATCGGAAGCCAGGGAGCGAGACCTGTCTGGAAGGTGGAGGAAGGGGACGCCATGGCCACAGCTGCGAAAAGAAGAAGAAGCAGAAGAAGCAGAAGAGGGGTTGATGAGTCCGTCGGTAGGAGAAATGGCTTGCATTGCCACCAGCTGCCTCTTCCTCTCATTTCCGAGATAAACGTTTTGCTATTTGAAACTTCCACTTTTCACAGGGCAAAAGGCCTGATATATAATTTACTATTTACTAATATTAATTACTTAAACTGATGTGAAACCCAATTACGGAGAGATTTGCGGTTCGAGAATGTCGCTTTGACCCGGAGATTCTTCGTTTCTTGTCCAAATTTCGACACTTCATCAATAAGTCCCGAGTCCTGACCCCTCATCGATTCTGCATTTTCACAATCCCACTGAGGCTGGTTCACATGTTGCGCGCGCGCAGACGAGGTAGTGCTTCTTTTTTTCTTAATGGGACACAGCATTTCATCCCCTATTTATATTATAATTGGACCCCGTATTTTTTCAAATGATGGACGGATCTAGGCGGGACATGATACATCTACTCCTCAGGAGACAAGACTCATTCAATGAAAACTTCAAAACATCGCCAACCCGAGCTTTTTTTCACACAACAAATTTTAAGGTGCCTCATTGGCGACTAATGAGACTTGAACTTCCATCGATCCCCGCACACTTCAAAGCCTTAACCATTAGGCCTCCCACTTCTTTAATTCACAATAAGGCATGGAGGGTGTGTATATTTCGACCGGCTCTTTTCACACTACCCCGGTTGTAGTGTATAACCACCCTTAAAGAGGCCCATGATCCCACCCTCAGTAGAGCAGGTGAATAAAAGCTCTTGACCACAAACAAATGTTGAAATGCGTTGGAAAAGTTTGGTGTCAATTACAACACACTCACACCCTCCCTTCTATTCCCAGACATTGGCCTATAACATGATAACTTCTAAATGTGTGCCTACCTATGAAACATAGGCATGTTGCCCTATACATGCCACTAATCCAACTTGATTGTGAGCTTCCCTACATGTTTGTTTTCTCACAAAAGGCCCTACCAGTTGTTGCTAAGACTAAGACTCTTTTGGGAGCCATTATGTTACTGACCTCCTACCCTAATGGTAGTTGCACATTATGCTATTGTGACTAAGCATTATCGTAACATGTCGAGGTCTCCATTTCCCTAAACCAATGTTTCGACAAATTTTTTGCACAGATAGAGATATTGACTTCATCAACAAATTTACATAAATTATTTTCCTCTTAAAAAGGGCCAAACTTACTATATAATGAGTACTATGCACTTTATATTGAGGAGGAAATTTGACTTTTGAATAGATTTTTGTATATATCTTCACAATTTGCTTATTAGTAATTTACTTTTTTTAGACAACAAAGTTTCCTCCTTGGACCATTTTGAGAAGGCAAGCCTACTATTGACTCGGAGCTAACCCATCTTGTTCCAAAACCCTATCTCATATCGTCCTTCCTTACTACCACATGTCTCTTTCTTGTCAACATCTTTTAACTTTATAAGCTCTACTTTTACCTTTCTAAAGGAAGCCTATGCCCCCTCGACCATTCGGCACAATGACCAAATGAAACAACAAAAGCTAAAGATTGGCTATGATCATAACACATGTATAGGTTGGGAATAAAGTATATACGAGTATTGCGTGAGCAACAGCCGTGGCCTCATAAAGAGAAATATGTAAGAACCAGTGAAACAAGGAGAATTCGAAGAAAGTATTGAATGAAAAAGGAAGTGAGCTAGAAGACAACATAAGACCTCTATATGTAAGAGAGTGAAACAAATGTTATTTGGTTGTAAGAGTTTTCATCTTTGGCATAAATACTAAATAAAAATATATTGGAAAAGGGATGCATCATGGATCAAAAGCATAGTGCCAAAACATATTCTAAAGTGACAAAAAAAAACCCCCAAAAGGAAGAACCAAAAATCTTTTAAAACTGTTAATATTAACCTCACAATAGATATAAGTGTTTATAAGCTAATCCCTATTAGCCTTAACGGATAATCTCTATTAGTGTTTATAAGTTAAAACTTTGGCTATAGACTAATGTTTATAAGCTTTAATGATTTTGGCTAAATACATACCAAGTGGTGCCTATGGCTTGCCTTCATGGCATGACAAATACAAAAGTAATAGACTTTGAATAGTGAGAATGGACTTAGAGCAAGCCCTCAATTTGATACATTATTTACTTTTAAAATATGATTTCAAGGTATATATTGTATATAGTGCATCTAGTTTTATCATGAATATCATATGTATTGCATCTTAGTTTTATACATGTTTGCATATAAAACCTCAAAAGATAAAAGAAACCTTGAAAAGTAAAAGTGTTTCATGCAATTCAATATGTCAATTAAAGTGAATATTTTGTGAACATGTTTTGGTGAGTAATTTTTCATTTAATAAGAAACTGAAACATGTTCTTATACCCAACAAAAAAAAAAGACGAGGCTAGCACTAGTCATGATTTAAACTATGTTGAACTAATAAGAGTTTGTAGTGCACATCAACATTGCTTTATCAACGTCTTCAATGGTTTGCTTCTCATATTGAGGGGTTGCAAGAGATTACGCGTGGAAAGAAAGCATTGGAATGGCTATAGTACACTCAATGTTTTGGAGTGGCTTGGATTTAGTGGAGTGCTAATAGGACAAGCATAGCACTTGCCAAAAGGAATATGCTTACCTTGGCTTAATGGAAGAAGCTGGGAATACATATTATTTGAGAGAGTTTTATTAATAATACACTATAATACTAACACAACTTCTCTCTTTTCTCTCATATCTTTTTAGTCTTTCTCTCTCCTCCTCACTCGTTCTCTTTCCTCTTTTCTCTCTCTTTTGCATTCTTTCTCTCACCTCTCAATCCTCTTCTTGATAAGTGGTGTAAGAGCATTGATCTTTGATCCATTTTGTTAAAATCTTCCCTTAGATTTCCTTCCCTAACTAGTTATATTCTAGTTTCTAAAGGACAAAGCGTTAGCCTTGAAGTGGATAGGTGTAGAGGCCAAGGAGCTTTCCAACCTAGTCAAAGCTAAATGGACTGCATGGAGACCAAGTCGGAGGCATCATGGACAAAATGGCAAGTCGTGGACAAGGAGTAGACCATTCTAGAGGTAAAATGGTTAAAGAAAGGGGAAATATAGTTAGTCAGAGTTTAAAGTCTAGTTCCTTTTCAAATTAGGCTTTCTCTTTCCTCTTCCTTTCAAGCTTTTGGAGAAGCTTTCACGGTGGACACCAAAAATCATCTCTCTTGATCAGTAACCACTCCATCTTTTCTTAAAATCTTGAGGCAAAGATTCAAGAGCTTTTGCCAAGCATTATGAGCATCATTATGAAGGTGTTTGATTGAGTGAATGCATCTAAGAACAACCCAAAAATCGCACACATTTTGCACAGATTTCTCTACTCTCTTTAGCTTCCATTGTTGCCTTAAATCTCTCTTGTTCTGATCAAGCAATCATTGGGCACTCATTTCAAAGTCATTTAAGCAAGCTCTTACAAAATCCAACCTCTGATCTTTTTCTTTTTCTTTGAAACCCTAAAAGTACATCAAGGTAGTCATAGCTTCAAACTTGAAGCTTCAAATTTCTTCAAGATTTGGTTCTTTTCGACCTTTAGGGCTTCTCTACTGCCATTATCAAGCAACATTGGCATCAAGATTAAAGGCATTAAAGAGATTTCAGCCTATCAAGCACAATTGAATTCTATTTTGGGGATTTTGGTCAAAGAGCTTGAATTTCTAGCATTCAAGCATTTGAGGAAGCTTATGGCACTTAACCTTCAAAAGCTTAATGGCCTCTAAGCAAAGGACAAGTTGATTTCATGTGGATTATGGAGCATGGAGCTTATGGATTGAATTGGGCATTTTCTTCTACTAATGGCTCAAACTTGATTCTATTTGAATCTTCCATCTTCTTCAAGCTTACAAGTGGTATTTCATTCAATTCTAATCTTTAAAATCTCTCTTAATCCACTTGCTTAAACTTATCCATTTGCTGATGAGAGATATTGGTTATTTGAGCCTAAATAAACCATAGATCAGATATTAAATAACTCTTTATGCAAATCAAAGCTTTTAAACTAAAATTGAGTATTGATTCTATTCCTATTCAATCATGGTTCCAATTTTACATGCATTTATGCATAACTCCGATTTGATCTTTTGATTGTCTTGTACCCAATAAGTAAATTGTAAAGGGTAAGTATTACAATCAATGAGTCACGTATTTGCAATGGTAAGACCCACCCTAAGCCAATCCATTTTTCAATATTCTTTTGATCAACCAAATCTTTGCATATCATTGAAGGTTGAAATAATCATTTTAGTAATGCATATCATCTATGTTTTCATAGAGTAGAATGCCCTTGCCATGGAAATTCCCACCCGAAAAAAAGGTGGATGCCAGAAGAGATAGTGGGACAAAAGAGAGGTGACCCTCCCTCACTATCAAAAGGGGGTGTGACCAACCAACCTAGAGAAAACTCTTCCTACCTCCTAGCAAGTGGAGAAATTAAATAATTGAAGACTTCAGGGCAGTTGAAGAGCATCCGATCAGGGTCTTCATTGATTAGTTTATAGGGATTATAAGTTGTTTATGTTGGGGGTAAAGGCACCTCTGCCTAGCTGCCTGTGTATTACTGCACTGACAATCACCGCCACTGCACACTGCAGGTGGCAGGCGCCCGTCACCATCACTTTATTCTTTATTCTTTTAGTGATAGTTTGAATAAAGGAAGGCCCGGTCACACATTGTGACTGTTGGAGTTCCCATTTCTAGTCTCTCCCTTTCTTGCTCTTGCTCTCTCTCCATAGCTCTCGAGTCCAACCTTCGATCTGCCGCTCCCTTTCAACTGGTATCAGAGCTTTGCTTTCCGACTCTTGAGCTTGGTTCGTGGCATTCTCAGCATCCTATCGACTCCCTACTTGCATTGGGTCTCCTTCCCGGCAGCCATATCCGACTCCTTCGAGCTTCCGTCACTCCCTGGCTTCCCGAGCACCTTCCCAACATTATTGGGCACCTTCAGGGCTTTACATCAGAGGTATTTGATCATTTTCTTTAGGGTTTACTTCAGTTCTCAGGTCTCACAGGCTGTAAACAAGTTGTGGGCAGCCATAGCTCACACCTCTTGGAGCTTCCTTCACCTGGATCTTGCTTCCAACCTATCAAGGCTTGCTAAGGCTTGGTGTAGGTCTTCTTTGGCCCTCATTTGTGCCCCCTTTGGGCCCCATTGTTGACATGTGGGACAGTAGACCCCCCCAACCAACTCACGTTTTTTTTGCACCTGTTTCAAAATCTGGCCCAAAAATCACTCTTTTTGTCAATCTAAGTTGGGGTTTTGGCACGCTCTGGACACAATGGTGATTTCGGATTTACCAAATTATGATTACAAAATCTTTTGTAACAGATTTCAGGTCTGAGACAGTATGTATTTGTATGCCTATGCTTGTTTGGGTATGACTACATAGCCGGTTTGATGCCTATTGCATCCCGATTGATTGGGGGATTGAAGCCACATGTAATGCTATGATTTTGGCTTGATTTTGAGACTGTAAATACATAGTTTATAACAGTAAATGCATGCTGAATACTCTTGGGCTGAAGCTATCTTTTATGCTTTGACATATGCCTATTGGTTCCGGATGTATATCTTGGATTATGCTATGATGTATTGATCATCGAAGGACAACTTTGAGCTTGTCATTGAATCCGGATGCTTTTGGAAGCTTGAGCTTATTTCAGCTCGCACTTATTGACATTGGTATATGCTTTGACAGTGATGCTTCTTGGGTTTATGCATACACGTTGCCTACGGCTTGATGCTTATGTCACAGTTGATTACCCTATGCATACGTTGAGCTTGAGTGCTCATTGAAGCTCCACCTTGGATGCATTTTGGATTATCTGGAGTAGTCTTGGATGTTACTTGGCTTGTCAAAGTTTGGATTGGGATGTATTTGATGTCTTACATGCTTACGGATGCTACATACGGATACTCTACTGCCTACATGTTCAGGATGTACTATTGATGTATTGTCTTGGACTTATGTCATTGGCACTGTGTCTTGCCTTGGCTTGAGCTCTTGAGCTCATACATATGACTTTTGTGCCAGTGGGAGCATTCTTGAATGCTTATCAGACATTGAGCAAGGCGGTACTTTTATGCATTGAGGCATTACATGCTATTGAGTAATTACAGACACTTGAGACTTTGGGACTTCTTACCTTTTGGGATGATACATCATATGCCTTGGTTCACTATATACTTATGAGCTAAGTCTCAGTTTTGGATTCGTATCTTTGTGAACTGACACCTACTTGTGTCAAGTTTTGGTAGTGGTAGGAACACTTTGCCTCGTTGACTGGGGGTGTGCCTACTCACTGGCAGATATTTGTATGACATAATTGGGTGTTGGATTTATGCTTATCGACCGTCATATGATTTTGCTATGTCCGCATGATGCTGGATTTGGTCTTGGTAGTATCTGATTGCCTTGGGATCCGATTTTGGCACTGTTAGCTCTCTTTTACTGAAATCTGAAATTTATTATAGCAAGCATATATGTATGGACTAACATGGATTTTTCATGCTGAAACACTCTGAAATTATGTACTTTCACTAGTACTTGGTGGGCAACAACTTTGGTTCCACTTTCTTCGCCATTTTTCCTCGATTTTGGTGATTTTTTGGTCATTTTCTGCAGTAAACAGCAAGCAGTTTTTGAACTGTCTACAGTCTTATAGCTTGCATTATGGCGAGTTCGTCCACTAATCATGCTATTTTCAACACCACTAAGCTTGATGGTACGAATTACTCTTGTTGGAAGAGCCAGATTTGGCAGGTATTGGTGCAGAAATCACAAATCAAACCTTTGAGGTTAAGCGGGCATCCATCTGCAACTATGCCAGATGAGGAATGGCTTGAGCTTGATGAGTTATGCAAGTCCACCATTGTATTGTCTCTCACAGAATAGGTTCATTACAATGTCTTTAAGGAAGAACAGAGTGCATGGCAGTTGTGGGATAAAATCAAGAATCTCTATGACAAGAAGAGTCCTGCGAGTCAGATGCCAGTTCCATGCTATACTCAAGAACTTGACTTCGTAGGATATCACTTTTACAGAGGATGTCACTCCTCTTTTCTTGCTTAGTACTCTTAATGAGTCATGGGATGTATTCCGCACTGCATTATGTGCCTCTACTGCTACCTTGAAATTATCTGATGTTGAGAGTGCTCTTCTGTAGGAAGAGGTTAATCGTAAGAATTTGGATACCTCTCGTATGTCGCATGCAATGACAGTTAGAGGCAGGAATGATGGATATGGAAAGCATGGCAGTGGCAGTGGCCATGGATGGGATTCTTAGAAATCTCTGTCCAAGTCTCGTGGGAAGTCACGTAGCAAATCCCGTGGCAGGAATGCAGATGTTACTTGTCACCATTGTGGGAAAAAGGGCCATATTAGGCCACAATGCCATGAACTACACAATGAAAGGCGCAAAGATAAGGGGAAAGACAAAGTGCAGGATAAGTCTTCTGATCGCAGCATAGTGCATGCAAAGTCCAGTGTTAAAATTGAAGAGATCAATGTTATGCAGCCTGAGGATGTTGATGATGATGATTATATCCTTGCAACTTCTTCCAGTGCTTCGCAGATGAAAGAGATACACTCTATGTATGCACAGTGTTGGCTCTTGGACTTAAGTGCGTCCTTTCATGTGACACCTTGTCGAGTGTGGTTTCATTCATACCGTACTGTTTCGGGTTCTGTGCGCTTGGGTGATGACAGCTCTCTTGATATTGTGGGCATTGGTGATGTTAGGCTGTAGTTTCCTTCTGACAGCAGTTTTGTTACGCAGGATGTACGTCATGTACCTGCTTTGACACACAGTCTCCTGTCAGCTGGATAGCTTGATGACACAGGTTATCATGTATCTTTTGGAGACTCTGCATGAAAGATCACTCGTGGCAGACTTGTGATTGCAAGAGGTGCCAAGGCTAACAGCCTCTATTCCTTGATTGTATTAGCTTCTTCCCTTGATCATGTTTTTTCCATGGGTTCTATCCCACGTGTATCTCTTTGGCATGCCCATTTGGGCCATATGTCTTTGAAGGGAATGAAGATGCTTTCTGGTTTGCAGTACTTACCGCCCCTTGATTATGCATGTTTTGATTCATGTGAGCATTGTCTTTATGGCAGGCAGACTAGTTCTATACATAAAAAGTCTGGTAGGCCATGCATGAGTGAGCCCTTGGCATTGGTACATTCGAATGTCTGTGGGCCCATGCCTTGTCAGGTTGTGGGTGGTGCAAAGTATTTTGTTACATTCATAGATGATTTTTCATGGAAAGTTTGGGCTTATCCCATTAAGCTAAAATCCGATGTCTTGGCTATATTTCAGAGATGGCTTGCATTGGTTGAGAACCAATCTGGGTATGGCTAAAATGCCTAAGGATGGATAATGGGGGTGAGTATGTCTCATGTGCTTTTGAGCAGTTATGTGATGAGAGGGGTATTAAGCGTCAGTTGACCGCCCCCTACACCCCCCCCAAAATGGTTGATGTTATGGCCTAGAGACCCGCCATTCTATTCTAGGCTATTGAGCTAACTGAGATGTATGCTTGTAAGTATAGGAAGGATAATGCTATGCAGGTTTCTTTTGGACAACAAAGGGCTATTAATAGATAGGGAAACTTTTGTGGCAATTATGGTAGGTCTAGTACCTCATTTGGCAACCCTAAAGTCCCCACATATCCTACTTTTAATGCTTCAAGGTAGGAAAGTGCTTCAAAGCTAGTAGTTAGTCATAAAATTGAGTCTAAACAAGGTGACAATAGACCTAAAAATAATTCACTAAATGGTGGCAAAATTATACCCATGGATCTATTTAGAAAGTGCAAATAGAAGGGTCTATGCTTTAAGTGTAGTGAAAATACATGGTTGACCATGCATCTAAGTGCACCTACAAGAATGCCAAAGCCAAGAAATATAATGTGATAGTACTTGAGGATGTTGATGATTGAGAAAGTCAATGAGGAACCAACTATGTGTACAGAAGATGAATTTGAAGATCATGATTAGGATCTTGAGCATGACCAATCTTATGAGCTAGTAGATGGATTTCCATATGATCCAAGTGGGACATATTTGCATACTCCTACCACTACCCTTTGTTCTATTTCCATGGATATTTAGATACGTTCTAGGAGCCCTAATACACTCCATATGAAGGATACCATTCATGGAAAGGATGTGTTTATCCCAACAGATAGTGGCAATATGCAATTTCATAAATAAAATAGTTGGATAGATTGCATTGTTTTTCCATTGATTTACAATAGTCCATGTATAAAGTACATGGTATAATTAATGCATGTATAAAACTATTCTAAAACAATGTGCAATTTGCACGTAGTATGGGGTCAAAACAAGGCATATCCATCTAGTCTTCAGCTCATTGGGCCACTCATAAGTGAGGAAACTCTTTCACTATAGTGGTTGGGTGATAAGAGGCTTTTTCCAAGGGTAGGCCTTGCCATTTTATGAGGTATTCCTTGATGGATTACGATCTTAAGGATTTATCTCGCTGCCCAATGATTACCCCATGGATATACTGATTGATGCCTTCTTCATATTGGAGATAGCTCTTGCACATAGTCCACTAAGGTGCTAATGAAGGGCCTTAGCTAGCTGACATGAAACACATTGTGAATCTTGGTGGTGGAGGGAAGCTCTAATCTACAATCCAAGTCACCAACTCTCTTCAGGATTTGATAGGGGCCATAGAAACGATGGGCTAGCTTGTTACTACTACCCTCCTTGAGAGTGGAGTAGCAGGACTTAGGCACCTTCAATAGAACTAGCTCTCCCTCTTGGAATTCTAGATGCCTTCTTCTCTCAATGGTATAAAGCTTCATATAATATTGTTCTTTCCAAAGATTCACTTTGCATTATTGAAGCAGGGCATGATGAGCTCTAACTTCTCCTTACTCTGGGGGTTGATCTTGTCATTGAGCCTAACCGTAGGAAGGGGAACCTTATACCTGTATAGCACCTCGAAAGGAGAAATGCCAATACTAGAGTAGGTGGAATTGTTGTTATGCAAATTCAACCAAGTGGAGCCACATATTCTAATTATGCTATACATCAGACAAAAGTGCCTTAGGTAGGTCTCAAGCCATTTATTGACCCTCTTGGTTTGGCCATTAGCCTGTGGGTGGTATGCGGTGGATGGAGCAAGCTTCATACCCATGGATGTGAAAACAACTTGGCAAAAGTTGCTGATAAACTTAGCATCCCTGTCATGCATTATAACCAATGGTAACCCATGCAATTTAAACACATGCTCCATAATTTGATTGGCCACTTGAGATGCAATATATTGAGTTTTAGTGGGAATAAAGTGGGCAAGCTTAGTGAGCTTGTCAACTACTAGAGATATATTGTTCCATCCTTTCTTGGTGGTGGGTAGTCCAGTTATGAAATCCATAGTGATGTGTGTCTATTTTCCTTCAAGTACAGGCAAGGGCTACAAGAGGCTAGCTAGTTTAAGCATGTTGTCCTTATTCTGTTGGCATGAGACGCAATTGGCCACAAAATCATTGACATCCCTCCACATGCCCTTCCAGTAAAAGCTATTGGTAGTCTTATCATATGTTTTTAAAACACCAAAATGACCAGCAATGGGATAAGAATGCATCTCTTCCATGATCTTCCATGTGAAGGGGAAAGTATGCATCTCTTCCATGATCTTCCATGTGAAGGGGAAAGTATGCATCTCTTCCATGTGAAGGGGAAAGTATGCATCTCTTCCATGTGAAGGGGAAAGTATGGGGAATGCCAATCTTACCATGGGACCATATAAGTCTAATTTTGAATTGATATTGGGAGTTTTATCCATTAACCCATGCTATAATTTTTGAAATATGTGTCTAAATTTCTCATTTAACAAATAGGCCTATTGAAGCACCTTAATCCAATCACTATGCACCTCTAAAATGGAAGATACTCTACATGTCCATATTTATGATAGTGAAGTAGCCACTACATTGTTTTTTCCCCTAGTGTAAAATATGTCATAATCATAATTTTGCAAGGTTGCCACCATCTTCTTTGCTTAGGAGTCAACGTAGATTAAGTTGGAAAGTACTAGAGGACTCAATGGTCACTCTTCACTCTAAATTGGCTGCCATAGAGATAATGGTGCCATTTCTTAATAGCATAAAGAATAGCCAACATCTCCTAGTCATAAACATTCACATGTATCTCCTTTTCATTAATCCTATGCTCTTAAAAGCAATCACACCATCCGCTTGCAATAAGATAGCACCAATACCTCTACTACTAGCATCACATTAAATGGTAAACTATTTCAAGAAGGTAGGATATACAAGAATGGGGACTGAAGTAAGGATTTCCTTCAAGTAGTTAAAACTACAATGAGCAATAGTATCCCAAAAAATGATTCCGTATTTAAATGATTTATCAAATGTGTTGCAATGGTGACATAATGCTTGATGAAACATCTATAAAATGAAGGGAGACTAAGGAAATCACATAATGAAGTGGCACTGGACAGTGTGGGTCAATCCTTAATGCATTGCCCCTTTTTGGGGTCAGCCTGTATGTCATTTTCACTAACAATATGCCCCAAGTACTACATTGAGATTTGCATGAAGATGTACTTACCTTAGTAGATAGCATATGCTCTCTCAAGACATCAAACACTCACCTATTGATATGTGTAAAGTGCTCCTCTTGTGATTTGTTGTAAATAAGAATACCATCAAAGAATACGAGCACAAACTTGAAAAGGAAGGGATGTAAGATTTTATTCATGAGGCTCTGAAATGTGGTGGAAATATTTTTCAATCTAAAAGGCATTACTAGGAAAGGATAAAGCCCATAATCAGTCTTAAAAGTCTTTTTGACCTCATCATCCTCCCGCATACATATATGATGATAGCCAGAGCACAGATCAATCTTAGTGAAATACCATATCCCTTTCAACTCATCCAATAAGCCATCGATCCTGGGGATAGGATGTCGACTCTTCACTATGATCTTATTCAAGTCTCTAGTCAATGCACATGTGAAAAGAGCCATCTTTCTTTTTCACTAGTAGGACTACAAATACATAAGGTGAGGAACTCTATTCAATAAACCCCATCTCAAGTAACTCTTTGACTTACTTTGCAAAATTTTCATGCTCAACTTGGAGAGTCTATAACGTGGCTTGTTCATTGGCTTAGAATGGGATTCTAGATCAATCGGGTGGTCCACTCGCCTCTTGGGGGGAGGGCTATAGACATTTAAAATAAATCGTCACAATCCTCTAGCAAGGCTTTCAATGGTAAATTCTTAGACAATTTTGAGGACTAATCTCAATTTCCTTATTCAAGTGTAAAACAAAGATACGTGAACATTTCTTAAACTCTCCTTTGAGTTGCTTTGTTGTAATTAGCTGAAAATGAGCATTATCAAGAACTCCCTTGAGGCAGATGAGCTATCCATGCATAGCAAACTCCATGTTGAGTTCAGAGAAGTCCATTGTAATTTTTCCCAAGTGTTTTGCCTAGTCACAACCTAAGATAACCTCAATGGGGCCCATGTCTAATGCAATTAGATCAACCGATGCCACATAGTTTTCAGTGAGTATAGGGAAACTTTGGAGCATACGTGTATGTTGATTTCTTCTTCATATTTTGCTACTTGAACTTTTAGGGGGTGCTATAATTTTGTAGGGATGCATTACAACTAAGCAAGGGATAATTTATTGACAAAAATGTGTATACTATGACTATCCATTGGAATAAATACATGTTTTCCATTAATGCTCCCTTGAATGCACAAGGTGTTGGGGCTTTTGGAACTAGTCCATGCATCCATGGAGATGGATCAAAGGGAAGTGGTAGCCCGATAGAGTGTAGTAGAAATGATCAAATCAAGATCACGAGGTAGGGAGCCACTTGTGTCAAAGGAAACCCCATCCTTTAGATCATAGAACTATTCATGGTCCAAGTCCTTTGCATAATCCTCATTTTTAGCATGTGTAAGGATATTTGTAGCATTCAAGGCATGCAATTCCTCCTTGGTTTTTTTCCAATCCTCCATGATTACATGCTATGAACTTTGACCTTTGCTATCTTGTAGGGGCATTTTGAGTGTAAGAAACTGGGAATACATGTGTTAGTGACAAAGAGTTATTAATAATACCTTGTCACATTGACATAGGGGTATAAAAGTGTGAGACATGTAAGTTTTGGCCACTTTTATCATAACACATTTACTGTCTCTCATCTCACCTCCTTGTACTTAGCTTTCATGGCTTCTCTCTCTTCTTTTCGATCTTTCTAGTTATTCTCTCTCCTCTTCTCTCTCTTTTTCTTTTCTTTCTCTCACCTCTTAGCCCTCTCCTTGACAAGTGGTATTAGAGCATTGGTCTTTGATCCATGTAGTATTATTAACCCCAAGTCGAGATGGCGAAAAATGGCAGAAAATGAAGGAAAAAGCGGAAAAAGCATGGAAGAATAGCAAAGACACGCAGGCGACCTCTAAAAGCTAAGCCGAGACCAAAGGCGCAATTTTAAATGAAAGGCGCCTCAAAAAACTTGGAAAACTCTTGTAAAAGAGCGCCAAGCTCCCTCTTGTGCCAATTGTAAAATATTAGATGGGCATAGGCTAGAGGCATAAGGCTAGAAGAGGGAAATGGAAAAAGGACCTTGCCACAATGGCCGGTCATGTAAAAAAGGGGATGGGTGCCCATGGGATTTTAGGGCTTGTATATAAAGTTCAAAAAGTGAATGGAAGCTCATTCTTTGGTGTATGGCTAACAAGAGCTCTCTTCTTCTTCTTTTCTTCTCTTCTTCTTGCTTATGTGTGCTCTTGAGAGAGGAAGTGTGAGAGTGTGAGGGACTGAGTGTGTGGGAGTGAGGGATCAAGAGGGTGAAGCTCTTCACCATCTCCTCTTCTCTTCTTCTCTTCTCTTCTCTTCTCTTTTCTCGTGCGTGCGGCTATGGAGGATGGAGCTTGGAGATGGAGGAGGCTTGAGCTAGCATCAAGAATCGTGGAGCTACCGAGGTGTGCGAGGGAGGAGGCTACTCACAACAGCATCAAGGTAAGCTCACTACACTTGTAGGATCGACGGCGCGTTGGCTAGGTGAGAGATAGCCATTAGAGCTCACTTGAAATGCTAGAAGCAATAAGCGGTCCGTGGGTCTTGATGGTTGAGCGTGAGCTCCCACTACATTTTGGTTCCATTGCCGGGACCAACAGATTCAAGCTTGAGCACTTGCGCGCCTCATATCGAGCATCGAAGTAGGGGATTCATCCCCGAAACGGAGATTAAGATAGGTAGGAAGTTTGGGTGTTTTTGATCTTCAAAACAAATAAGTATTTTGGGATATTTTGGTTATTTGATAATTGGAAAACATGGAGAATTTATTTCAATTTTTTGCCTTCGATTTTTGTTGCATTTAGCATAGGTTAGAATTAGGAAATCAAATCGGAGAAGGGTAGGGTTTACTGTTTCAAAACAGGGCAAAACAGGGCAAAAATCGTGCAAAAATTAGTAAAACGCTCGCTAGTGATGTCTAAGATTGGCAAGTGAGTGATTGGGGGCATCAACACCACACCGAGGAAGGGATATAAGAGCCAAGAGGCCAAGGAAGAGCTCATTTGTGCCATTTCAGTAAAAGAGAGAGAGAGAGAGAGAGAGAGAGAGAGAGAGAGAGAGAGAGAGAGAGAGAGAGAGAGAGAGAGAGAGAGAGAGAGAGAGAGAGAGAGAGAGAGAGAGCCTGCATCGATTCAATCACATCACTGACGCGCTTACCGGCCCGTTCAGGTATATGAATCTCTCCCTCTACTCCCCTAGATAGGATTTGGAAGTGCATGGCCATTTTGCTTGCTTAGATCTTGTGAATCGATCAAATTTGTGTTCGCACTGTTTACGTGCGCCGCACTCGGCCCGTCCGAGTGGCCTTTTCTAGGCCGAGTCCCAGAATCGGCCCTCGGCCCCTGTCACTCATCCCACTCGGTCCAAACCCTAGTCTCGGACCGATCCGAGGCAAACCATCTGAGTCCACCCATTCGGTCGTCCGAGTTAAACTTTCGGCCATGTGGCACACTCGGCCTCGGCCAGTCCGAACGACCCGTTCGAGTCTCAAATTCAGCTCTTGGCCACTTTCCACATTCGGCCCTCGGCCCAAGTGCCTCGGCGTGTCCGAATCACCTTGTCCGAATTTGCCATTCGGCCCGTTCGAATCAAAATCGTCCGAGTCAAACCCTGAAATTCGGCCCTCGGCCCTGTGCCTCGGCCCGCGTCCGAATCACCTTGTCCGAATTTTCCATTCGACCCGTCCGAATCAAAACCGTTCGAGTCAAACCCTAAAATTCGACCCTCGGCCCTGTGCCCTGGCCCGTCCGAGTGACCTACTCGGACCCTGCAATTCGGACCAATTGGTCCGAGTGTAAATTTTTATCAAAATTTTTAGAAATTAGACCTGACCCAGTTAAAATGCAGTAGCGCAAACTGTCGAAACCCTTTGGGCGCTCAGAACTTGATTCTGGCACATGTAATAGGAAAAAATCGTAGCGTGCAGCCACTTAGCAGCTAGAAGTAGGCAGTTGCGAGACCCAAGGACTTAGACGCTAACCGCTGAGCTGTAGAACCTGACTGATCGAAAATGAATAAGGCGACATATGAGAAAAACCCTAAACCCTGACAAAACGGCCAGAAAATTAATCTACAAGCCTATCAGGCCCGAAACAAGCAAGAGTGCATAAGACGCTTAGGAATTGCTTGCTGCACTCACATTGAATTTTCACACTTGAAGTACACTTAAGAAAGCTGAAAGCCTGATTGAGCACAAGTGCACGAGAAACGACACACGTAGTGAGTGATCATAAATTGAGGTTTGTATTCAATAACTAAAGGAACTCACTTAGATAAACCACTCAAGGAACCCACTAATAGGAGAGGACCCAAGACATAGACAAACCATCAAAGCGCAGATTAGGACCAAGCAAGGGGAGCCAACGATGTGGATTTAACAAGTCTACTGAACCTAATCGACAGCTTGGTGGAGAAGACAACTCGACAATGGCAGAGGAAAGCTCAGACCGCAGGTCTAATGAGAAACTCGATTTGAACATCTTCCCAGATGCTATTCATCAGTTGGTAAGCAGTTACGACACACACGCCCAGTATAAGCACCGCGGTAGGACAGCAGACGCTATCATCGTAGATCTAGAAGAGGAGAGAAAGCTAGCCCGCAAAGCATTGCAAAGCATAGCCGAATACAATAGGGATCAGCAGGTTAGAAGCCAAAGGCAAAGTACGGAGTTGCGCGAGGTGCAGCGAGTGTTGAACTTAGCAGGTAAGAACTGAACAGATCATGAGAGAGCCCTAGAGGGAGACTTGACGTTGAGCGAGCTTCTCATGAAGCGACTGCTAGATAACACGGCTGCAGAGCAAAGTGCCATGGCACTAGCGACATCGCTGCTTGTTGCAGGACTAGGGGTGAACCAAGGCTCAAAGAGCCAGTCCAAAATACCGATCGTTGCCAAGAAACTCGACAAGTACCAACCCCATGACGACCCATACAGCTTTGTTGAGTAGTTTGAGTAAGTCTGCGAAGCCAACGGCCTCAACGACCTAACTCAATGCTCGCAAGCGTTCGGGCTTTGCCTAGGCAACAAGGGTAGGACATGGTATACAAGCCTAGATGCTGTAGAGCGAGCCAACTTCAATGGCCTTAAGGATCTCTTCATTAAGAGATTCACCGAGCCCGGATACTCTGATAACCTACTAGTACGCTTGATGAACGTCAAGCAGAAAGAGAAGGAGGACATTCGCGACTACGTAACCCATGTGAGGAGTCTCTTCAAAAGAATCCCTCTGGGCGAGCGACTGACTGAAAGAGTAGTTTCTATTGTATTCATCAGTGGAATTCGAGACGAGGAGTTATATAAGGCTTTGGCAAGCAATTCAAGCTTGCAGCGAGACGCGATAGCTAGAGTGTTTGAGGAAGCCATCAAAGTCGATGATCAGCTGAAAGAGCGGAGCTCTAGGAGCTCGAACGTAGAGGAGACCAACTCGCAAGGTTTAGAGAGAGCGTCAGCCTCTAGTGAGAGATCAATCCCATCATCCCAAGATAAGGGGAAGGCCACCGAGACAGACCAAGGCTTGGTTGATGTCAAGATGGAATTAGCCAAGTTGCAAGACATGTTGAGACGACCAACGTGCCTACATGTCCAATGCGTGTACTATGGCGGAAACCACTTACTGGCCGGGTGTCAAGACCCTAGGTCAAGACCTTGTGCTAACTGCGGTAGGTTTGGCCATGACGTCGTGCATCGATTGTCCTCTAATATGGACTCGATGTCTTTTAGGTGTTCCTGGGCTTCTTTCACCCACTCCTTCACCTTTTCGATGGCTTCAAGTTGGCGCTTTGGGTTGGGGTACTCCCGGACCCTTACACTTCCTTTCTCAGCCATCCTTGGGGTTGATATTTTTGCTTTTGCATCCGTCGCTTTCTTTCCCGTAGGTAGTGTTGTGGCACTCTCTATTTTTAGCATGATCTTTGTGTCCAGTTTCTTCCTCCTCCTATGGCTCCTCTTTCTGCTTGAGGCTGCATCTAAGTTGCTAGGCCATGGCAATGATATGCCGGCTTGCTTTGTCTATGCGTGGGTCATGACATGGAACGGGATAGGCATGGCTTCCCCATCAAGTGTCTCGACACTGAACAACCCCAATGGGATTGGTCAAGTTAGAGAAGAGCTTTCAACTAGGGCAATCAACAAAGAGGTGCATGATTCCACATTCAATGCATCTCTGATCGGTCTTGTCTTGATTTGCTTGCTCTCATTCAGGGCAGCGCGGCAAAGAGCTATGTCCTGGATGAAGTGCAAGTCCAGTATGTAATTGGTTCTTGGGTCTACCCTCCTAAGCCTCTACCTCTCCCTCTACCTAACGCCATCACTAGTATTGGTCGGTAGTCCATAAGGATTGCATTGCCCTCTTCATCGTATGAGACGTAAGGGTGTACATAAGGCTCTTTGTCATTCAGCTCTTCCACATAGTGGATTGGAGCATCACTTGGTGGATGGGTCACGTAGGGTCCAGGTGGTCTAGGTATGCCCGTAGGGTTTATCCCCATCCTAGGAATGGCTGGCTTAGCGTCATTGGGTGGTGGGAGAGCCAATGGGGCTCCCCTTTCGAAGAAGTTTGATGGCCTATTCGCTAGGTATGGTTGATTATATGGTTGCGAGTATGGGAGTCTCCTTGGCAGTCTGCAATGCATGGCATCGTGGCCAAACCTACCACAATTGGCACAAGGTCAGGATAAAGGATCTTGACACTCAGTTGATACGTGGTTTATGCCACAATATGTGCATTGGACGTGAGGGCATGTAGGTCCTCTCATTATTTCTTGTAATCTAGCTAGCTCCATTCTCATCTCCACTAGCTCCTAGCTTGAGTGAGTGCCCTTATCTTTATCCTGAGTACTTGGGCCCAATCTTTTTCTTGTCGTTGAAGCTCTCTCAGGATTCCTAGAGGTAGTTTTTTCTTGATTTGAGCTCTTGGAATTTCTCTCCTTGAGCTGGTCATCCACTCTAATGGCCTCTTCAAAGGCCCTTGTCAGCGCATCTCATTGTAAGCTCGAATTGCCAGCCAAGGCCTTGTAGAGCTCTTTGCTTTGTATTCCATTAATGAATACTGTGGACACTGCTCTCTCAGTTGGTCACTCTCCATTAGGGATTCTCTTGACAAGAGACTCCTCACATGGATCAGATAATCCTATATATCCTCTTTATCCCTTTGCTTGACATTCATCAGTTGCACTAGCAGGTTGTTGAAGTACCCAAGCTCAAAGAATCTCTTAATGAAGAGACTCTTGAGGTTGTTAAACTCAGTTCACTCGACAGGGTCTAGACTCATGTACCAAGTCCTATCCTTATCTCCTAAGCAAATAAAATCTTGTGAGCACAAAGTAAGATCGGTGAGGCCATTGGCCTTGCAGACTTACTCAAAGTGCTCTATGAAGCTATATGGGTCATTGTTAGGTTGGTACTTGTCTAGTTGCTTCGTGACTATCAGGATTTTAAGACTTGCTCTTGGAGCCCTGAGTAATTCCTAATCCTGCAAGCAATGAGGTTGTCATTGTAGTAGCACTTCGCTCGCGGAAGTGTTGTTTAATAGTCACTTCATGAGAAGCTCACTCAGTGTAAGATCTCCCTCTAGCGCTCTTTTCCTCTCGACATCAAGACCCGTTCTATTTTTGCTTGCTAGCGCTAGCACTTCCTGAATTTCACGCACTTCCATGTTCTGCCACAAGCTCCTAGATTGATGTTCCTAATTGTAGGTCACTAGGCTTCACAAAGCTTTGCGTTATAGTCTCCTCTCCTCTCCTCTCCTAGGTCTGCTATGACATCCTTCGACGTCTTGCCGTGATTGTTGTTCGGGCTTGTAGGTCGTAATTGGCGAATTGCCCCTGCTAGATTTTGGTTGGGAGACCTCCTAGGTCGAGCTTCTCATCTCGTTTGTGGTTAGTGCTTATCTCTGCCATGTCCCCACATTCTCTCTCTCCACCAAGTTGTTCGCGGCGATGAGATTGATTAGATGGGTAGATCCAGTCCTCCAATGGTGATTGTTCCTCATGGATTCCCTCCTGCATCTTCTGCTTGGTCATATGCTTGGGATTTCAATCACCCGACTATGTCTCTAGATCTCCTTCTACTAGTGGGTCCATTCTTGGGTTATGTTTGGGTGAGTTCCTTGTTATTTACAGACACTCCTCAACTTAACTCCCTCGGTGGATGTGTGCACGTAATTTCTTTCGTGCATTGTGCAAAATCAGGTTCTCGACTTTTCAGTGCATGTTAAGTGATGAAATTGATGTGGGGTGCGAATGCAAAATGCGGGATGCAACTCACACTATCCCCCTTTTTGTTCACAGCCTAATATGGCTCTAGGTGTGTTCCTTGGCCACCCGTTATAATTGTCTAGGGTTTCTACTGCTCCCCTTTGCTCGGTCAGGGTAATTCTATAGTCTATGAGTTGGTTCTGGGGTCAATTCTAGTGGTTGGTTCTGGTCAGCAGTTGGTAAATTTTCCCTAGCTCTATTCTGCCCTATTGGTTTGATTCCAAGAGTCAGATGGTCTGAATCTGGTGGTTTGATAGACTCGGATTGTCCGATTCAGTTGGTCCGACTGGATTGACTCTCTAAGTCGGACGGTCTGAGTTTGATCGATGTGGGGTATGTCCAATCAAACTAGGGTGGTCCTCGACTAGGGGTTGTCCAACTGGACACAAGGCGTAGTTCGGGTGGTCCAATTCAGACTGTTTGACTTACTTAGTCAGACGGTCCGATTGGTCAACTCTGGGAGTCGATATACATCGATTGCACCCGATTGTGGTGGGCACAACCCCAAATGTTGGGTGATTGATGTTGGAGATCCTTAGGGTTCGTCGCCTAACCTGAAACCCTCTAGAACTATTGACTAGAACACAAGGAAGGCGTGGAACCACGTGGACTACAAGATTGGGCTCAAAATCAGTGCGCTTGATTCGTCCTGTACTTGCAACTCTCTCTCTCTCTCTCTCTCTCTCAAGCTCTCTCAGAATGTAACAGTTGTGCAAATGAGCCCTTCCTTGACCTCTTAGGTTATAAACCCTTCCTAACCTTTCCAGTCGTTCTCCTAGTGACGTAAATCATTCTAGCACTCTTTTTCCCTGATCAATGCCTTGTTTGGGCCTATTTCACAGCAACAAATCCCTACTATTTCCCTACAAGTTATTGGTTCTAACCTATTCTAAATGAAACATAAATTCCCAAATCATCAACAACACAAAATAATTAATTGTTTCAAAGATTAAACTCCCAAATCTCCTACCTACAAAGAGCACTGGGTTCGGGGGTGAACCCTACTTCAATGCATGATTCGAAGTGCCCAAGCACTCAAGCTTGAATGCATTGGTCTCGGCAATAGAACCAAAATGTAAAGGGAGCTCCCGCTCAATCGCCAAGACCCATGAACGGCTTATTTCTTCAAGCATTTCAATCTAGCACTAATGACTCTCTCTCACATAGCCAACATGCTATCCCTCTCTACGAGTGTAGTGAGCTTATCTTGATGCCCAATTGAGTTGCTTCCTCTCTCAAGCACTCCGATAGCTCCACGATTTGTGATGCAAGCTCAAGCATTCTTAATCCTCTTTCTCTAAGCTCCATTTTCCATAGCCATTCGCGAGACGAGAGAAGATAAGAGAAGAGAAGAAGAAGAGAGGAGATGGTGGAGGGCTTCACCTCCAAGATCCCTCACCCTCACATACTCACTCTCTCACTCACTCACACTCCCTCCCTCAAGCACTCACAAGCAAGAAAGCGAGAGAAGAAAAGGAGAGAAGAAGAAGAGTCCACTTTGCCACACACCAAAGAATGAGCTTCTCATTCTCTTTTTGAGTTTATATACAAAGCCCTCATCCCTTTGGGCACCCATCCCCTTTTTTACATGACCGGCCATCATGGCAAGGTCCTCTTTTTCCATTCCCTTCTAGTTGCTCTTTCTCTTTACCCATGCCCTTCTACCCTTTACAATTTGAACAGGAGAGAGCCTGGTGCTCTTTTACAAAATTCTGGTGATGCCTTTGCATTTTAAAAAAGCGCTTCTACCTTTGACTTAACTTGTGAGGCTGCCCTTGCACTTTCAGCCATTTTCCTTCTTGCTCCACCTCTTTTAGTCGACCCAACTTGTGCTTTTCCGCTTTTTCTACTTTCTTCTTGTGTTGAGGTTAACAACACCTTAGTGCTTCAAGAGACCGCCAACATGGCAGGTGATAGCATGGACACATGCAACCAAGATCTCAACCTAGGCAGTTTTCCAGTTGACATATAGCAACTCATATCACAATACAATCGTGAAACAAAAAGAGCACACCATGAGAGATCCACATATAAAATCATAGTCAATCTTGAGGAGGAGAGGAGGCTAGGAAGAGTTTCCCTACAACGCTTAGCAAGTTACAACCAAGAGCAACATGCTCAGAGGCTATGCGAGGAAATAGAGCTTAACGAGGTCCAACAAGCTCTACCCATCGTAGATAGGAACATAGCCGGAGGAAATGCCAATAGGGAGAGAGCGTTAGAGGCCAATCTTACATTGAGTGAGCTTCTCACAAAGTGAACGTTAGATAACACTATTGCAGATCAAAGTGGAGTAGCCCTAACAACTTCATTGCATAGCTGGACCCAAATGCTAGAAGCCAAACCAAGATACCTATAGTTGTAAAGTAGCTTGAGAAGTATTAGACATGTAATGATCCTTATAGCTTCATTGAGTAGTTTGAGAATGTGTGCAAGGCAAACAATCTCATGGACCCTACTCAGTGTCCTCAAGCTTTTAAACTCTGCCTAGGATACAAGGGATGAACTTAGTTTCTAGCCTAGACAACTCTGAGTACAACAACTTCAATAACCTAAAGGATCTCTTCATTAAAAGATTTCTTGAGGCTAGATACTCAAACAACCTCATTGTCAGGCTTATGAATGTCAACCAAAAGGACAAGGAAGAGATCCAAGACTATGTCACTCACGTGAAAAGTCTCTACAAGAGGATTCTAGCAAGACAGAGTGACCCAATGAGAGAGCAGTCTCCATTGCATTTATCAATGGAATCCGAAACAAGAGCTCTAGAAAGCCTTAGCTAGTAACTTGAACTTGTAAAGGGATGTGCTAGCTAGGGTCTTTGAAGAGGCAATACATGTGAATGACTTGTTGAGATAGAGAAGCTTAAGAGTCACACTACAAGAGAACATCGCCTCTAGGAATACTGAGAGAACCACAATTCTTAGTGATTGATCAAGCCATGGCAAACAAGATAAGGGAAAAAACATAGATCAAATCCAAGAAATAGATAACTTAAAGTTAGAGTTGGCCAAGTTACAAGAGATGTTGAGAAGGCCAGTGCGACCCCATGCGCAAATGTGTGTATTGTGGTGGGAATCATCTCCAAATCGAATGTCCTGTCCCTTGATCATGGCCTTGTGATAATTTTAGTAGATTTGGACATGATGCATTGCATTGCTGGTTGCTAGAAAAGCTCCCATATCCACAACCCTACACTCAACCCTACTATCCAAGGAATAGGTAGCCCAAATTTGAAAGAGGAGCTCCATTAGCTCTACTAGCATCCAATGACTTGAAGCCAGCTTCTCCTAGGATGGACATCAACCCATGGGGATTCCAATGCCACCGAGACCCACAATGACCCATCCATTGAGTGACGCTTCAATATACTTTGTACAGGAGCCAGTAGAGGATGAGACGTATGTGAATCCTTATGTCTCCTATGATGAGGAAGGTAGCCCTATATTGATGGACTTTAGACTAGTGCCAATTATGGCTTTAGGCCAGGGAAGAGGTAGATTTCCACGAGGGAAACCCAAACTAAGAGCCACTAGCATGTTGGACGTGTGGACATCCAAGGCACATTTCATCTCATTGCCCTAAAAAGGAGCAAGCAAATAGGGACAAGGCCATACTGACTTGAGATGTCCAGAGTGTGGAGTTACACATTTGTATGCTAATTTCTCTAGATGAAAACCCTCCACTAGTATGGCAATTATACCATCAATACCACCGGGACTCTTTAGTGTGGAAACACTTGATGATGAAGCCACACCAATCCCACTCAATGTCATGACCCGACCCTAAACAAAGCAAGCTGGTATGTCATTACCTGGACCTAGCAACTTAGATGTAGCATCTAAGGGAAAAAAGAGCCGGGGAAGGAGAAGGAAGAGGGTGGGTGCCAAGATAACACTCAAATTTGATAGTGCCACCACACTAACCAAAGGGAAACAGGTTATGGATGCAAACACAAAAACATTTGCTCCTAAGATAGTGGCAAAGGGAAGTGCCAAGGTTGGGGAATACCTCTACCCAAAATACTAATTAGAAGTTGTAGACAAAGTCAAAGAGTGGGTGAGAGAATCTTAAGTGCACATGCAAGATGTAGAGCCTATCATGGAGGATGAGATTAATGAGCTCTCTACTAGCGTGAGTCCACCAGTCTCCCCTACACACTCAAGATCAAGATGCATATCAATACCCTAGGTAGCACCACACAAGCAAAATCAAGATGTTGTAGACTACTAGAGGAACTGCCCAATAGCATTCGTAGAAAAGCCTTGAGTTAGAGGAAAATGAAGAGGTTGGCAATTCACTCACAACACTGATATCAACCCTTGTAACCTTGTCATTAGGAGAATTTCTTAGGCAAATCCCCATGCTATGGCAAGTGTTGACGTAGTGGATAGAAAGACCCGACGACGGGCATGCAACGACTGACTTGCCAAACCATGATGCAAAGATGCATATACCAAGCTTAACCTTGAACCCATTATCTAAATCCCTATAAGTGAATGCCTTTTGGGAGGGTATGGAAATGCATGTAGTCTTACCTATTGTTGCATTAGGTGATTCCACACATAAAGGAATTTTGGACACAAGAGTATGAGTTAGTGTGGTTAGCCACGCAGTTCTGCAAGCTTGGGGAAATCCACAAATGAAAACTACACGGTTTAATGTTACATTAGAGAATGGAATGAAAGTAAGATCATTTTGAGTGCTAAAAGACTAGCCTCTAAAGATAGCAAGAATCCAATTCTTGGTTAACTTCATAGTCATGAAGGGAGTGGACTACGATATTCTATTAGGTAGGCCATGAATGAGAAATGCTTAAATGATAAAGGATTGGGATAATGACCTAATATTATTGGGAAATATAATAGAAGTTGCTTGAGTAGAGATGGACACTTGGAAAATCTCATCAGTTGACCTTGATGCTATCTCTATAATGCTAAAGGGTAACTCACAAAGAAAGCATAACCATGGACCCTTAACTAAGTATATTCCTTGCCATGAGGATGATTGTGATTGGATGCATGTATTGGCAACTATTGACTTGCCATTCTCAGATGATGAGGATGACTATAGACAACCTATAGAAGTAACTAGCAAACCCAATGGAGTCATAGCTTTTGAGTTACCCAAGAATGATGCCACATCATTAGTATCTCTATGCATGATGGCCAGGAGTTCCACTAGTTGACCAATGCCTATCACCTACCATGTACTGACTAATAGACTCGAACTCCATGGAATTCTTGAATACCTGATGAGAGAGCTAGTTGGTAGCCCACTTGCAAAATTTAAACCTAAGGACCTCATGGAGAATTTGGAGTGGCAATGGACTAAGGTGCATGACTTAAATCTATTGTACAATTGGGTCCTCATTATTACGGATGAGAAAAATTCTATGAATGGGAGCCATGGGAACGATGAATAGTTTGAGTGTGAGGATTCAGATGATGAGTATGAAGGTTGTTGTTTCAGTGGTGAGGAAGAAGTTGATACCATATAATATGACACAGAGGGACGAGTGATTGAGTAGATAAGAAGCGGACTCCAAACCCCAAGAGGCCGGTGATTTTAGAGTGTAAAGAGAAGTCATCAAGGTCAAATGTGATCATACCTGGTTAGAGCACCTAGATGTAGAGGACCATGAGTGAGCTGGATTAGTTCAATCAAGGGCCACACCACTACTTAGAGTGGAATTAGTCTCAAAGCTACAACCACCAGGAGACTCCTTCTTCCAATGAAGGTTGTGAGTTCAACTCTTAGTCAAAAGAGAGCTTTGCAAGTGATCTAGAAATCCCATGACCGCCTACAACCAAACACACCAAAGGGGACCTCCCAATCCATTTGAGACGCAAGAGGCTCAAAGAAGAAAGAAGGAAACAGCCTCAGTTCTCTGAAGTTGAACAAAAAAAGAAACCACATGACTTACCCAAATGCTTCACTAAGTATAAGAAGGGCAACCACATAGTGGTGTTAGTAGGAGCCAAATGAATAGGACAGGTTAGTGAACCCATTGAAGGACTTGCTAAAGTTAAATAAGTCAACTTGGCAAGGGAAGGGGGCAAGCCTTGATCCATGTATATAGTCGATGAATTAACTGAGCAAGAGAAGCACAACCTCATTAATCTCTTACGAGAGTTCACTTGGTCCTTAGAAAAGCTGAAAGAAATTGACCTGTGTATTGTGACTCACAATGTTTCTATGACCTACAATGTGACAATAGTCACACACACCATACACAATGAATCCAAAGCATGCTCATGCTGTTGAGAGTGAAGAAAGACTGAATTTTTGACTGATTTTTGTTGTTTTTAAAGACTGAATGATTGATTTCTGATGGATTTAGAGTGATGTATGGTTGTTAATGGAAGTATTTGAGAGTGTTTTGGATGATATTGATTATGTTTTGGAAGTTCATGATGATTCTCAGTGGAGATATGAGGTTCTGTGATGTTCTGTTGAGGTTCTGATTGGTTCTGTATACCTTCTGTATAGCTTCTATTTTGTTCTGATTGTCTTCTGTATGAAGCATGGATTGATGATTGATGAAGATTGAGATCTTTTGAAAGCTTATTGAATAGTTTTTGAGAGTTTGGAATGGTTCGAGTATGAGTTATGAGGTTCTGATGACCCTCTGTAGACCTTCTGTAGAGACTTTGTCTCTGCTTTGTCTCTGTACTGTAGCTGTACTGTGACTGTTCTGTAGACCTTCTATAAGTGTTCTGTAGGATGTATGTGTGACTTTGGAAAAGTTTTCTAACCTTTGGAAATAATGAATCTAAGTTCAAAAGAGCTAAAACAAGTGGAAGAAACAGCTGCTGAAGACTGAAGAGAAGACTAAGTGACAGTGACAGTAATGAGTTGTGGAAAGACACTATAGTGGCTTTGGTGACTCTTCATATCAGACATACCTCTTGGGAGGTGCATCCACGACCTAATAAGGATTATTGAGGGTTATTATGAGAGAACTTTAGTGAGGATACGATGTACTATTGATGGAGAGAGAGAGAGAGAGAGAGAGAGAGAGAGAGAGAGAGAGAGAGAGAGAGAGTCAGAGATAGTCAATTCTATCAAAACAGTGTAACTGTATATGAGAGATTGAGAGAGAGAACTATGAAGACATTGAAGATGAATAACATGTGATTGATTTCCATTAAAATATGGTGCATTCCTTTGTGTTCTTTATTATATTGAAGAATTTTATGAAGATGTTGAAGATTATGGTTGATTCTATCAAATCCGTGGGAGATATATACTATGATGCTGCGTGAAGAATTGCTGTTTTCTTTGTTTTGATGATCAAAATAATGAAATAAAAGCTTGTTGATGTTACAAGATAGATTTTCTTGCAAGAGAATTCCCTTTTCCTTGGTGTTTCTCTTGGGGCTCCATGTTTTTGGTGCGCAGCCGGGGAAACTTGCCATCAACAAGCACCAAAAGAGACTGAAAATGAAGGAAATGGCATTGCCAAGAAGAGAAGAATTCAATGGATGTTTGTAAAGTTCCTTCTTCCACTGAAGAGTTGGAATTTCTCATTATCAAAGCCACTTTCCACAAGAAGTTCATCCCACAATGGCAGAAACATATCACCATCATGATGCATGCTCTATGTGGTGCACTGTTTCCTCTTCCTGTTGAAGTAGCAGAAACTTGCATCTTGGTGGCAAACTGTTTGGGAACAAACTGAAGAGTAGAAACAGAGAGAATGACCATCCATGGAAGATTTGGCATTCATTGAAAAGTTTCCAGATATCATCAAGTGGGAGATCGTGAAGAAGCTTCAGGAGTCTTGGTCTGTAGAGGTTCACGAAGACAAGAAGGAAAAGAGTCAGAATTTGTTTGTGGATGCTCAAGAGCAAGATACATGGGATACTTGGTGCACTGACAATCTTCTGTTTGTCCAATTAGCAACCCACTGGAAGTTGGTAGATAGAGTGTTTTTCACAACATATACTGTTGAAACCCTCAGAAGCTGGCATTATTATAATGACGCAACAATGATCCTAAGAAGAATTAGTTTTGATACTTTTAGAACATAATATCTTCCCCTCTGTAGTGGTTTGAAAGCTGAATTCAGAGATGTTGAAAAGAAGGAAGTAGAGGAGATGCTGGCCAGAGAATCCCTCAGAGACTGAAGCCCTCTCTGATACTATCCTGTTGAGTCCAGAACAATTGGTTGAAGCCAACCCCCTGATGAATGACGCAATAAAGAGGCAAGCGTTGGAATGAGTCCAGAGGTACATGAGAAGAGAGAAGGCAAAAATTAAAGCTGAGAACGAGCTTGCAGCAGAAGCCTCCTTTGATGCCCTAAAAGCACTCTTTACAGAAGTCCCCATGGCGACTCAAGGTCCCCTTCCTAGTCAGATTCATCCTGGAAATATTGATGATAGGCCAGCAAATGTAGTCCCATTGCCAGTTTTTAAGGGAGAATACAATGAAGACCCTGATCTTCATGTAGCAGAGTTTATGGTAGCATATGTGGCTAACAATGCTAGAACCCCTGAGCATTGGTTAGCAATATTCCTTGCCCCTTTCAAGGGTGCGGCATTTCAGTGGTATAAGAGACAAGCAGTAGGAACTTTTGGCACATGGGACGACCTGAACTTGGCTTTCCTTACTAAATTCAGGCACAAAGGTTTTGAAGAGCGGATGCGAGAGGAGTTCATGAACCTAAGTCAGTCCTCTAGAGAAAGAGTAGAAGCTTATGTCTTGCGAATGGAATCCATCCTAAAGAGATGGACTAACCATCATTTGGATGAAGGAATCCAGAAAGGAGTGTTTCTCAGGGGCCTACAACCAGAAGTCCGTAAGTTCATGGAATTGAGAAGACCAGTCAAACTGCAAGCTACACTGGAAGGTGCAAGATTGTATGACAAAGTTGAAGCAAAGCTGTCAATGACTCCAGGAAGAGGAGTCTTACCCCCTCATATGCATGGAATGGTATACCCACTAAATGCAGTCCCAGGGATAGTTTCCTACCCCTATCCCCAGATACAAACAGTGCCGCAGTATAGTGCATCTAATCCAGTGTGGTCACTGTAGATGACAGTGCCTCAAATGATGGTTCAACCACAACAACAGTGGCCTCAAACAATCCCTCCAATGGCGACTCAACAATAGAGTAATCCTACCAACTGGAATCAACAACCCCAAGTCTCAACAATAGCTCTAAATCAGAGCCAAAGCAGAGGACCTTCTGGATCTACCCAACCAGTGTATGCAGTAATTACAGAAGCTTCCAAAAACCCTACCACAAGCACTTCAGGAGGTGAAAATTTGAAGGACTATTTATCTAACTCAGTTGAGAGCTTCTGGATGTGATTACAGAGCAGCTACAGACGTTGAAGGTGAATACCGCCAATATATCCACTCCTGCGGGAGTTGGAAGAGATGTGATGCACTCCAATACATGGTGCAGAAAGTGTCATCAAGCGGGACATTTAGCCACTGAATGTACCCGAAAACCAACCATTCCTGGAGCCTTCTGTTCCTACTGTTTGCGGAAGAACCATATAGAGGATATTTGCTCTCTGAAAGAGATGCATGAACAAAGACAGAAGGATGAAAATGCAAGATTCAACTTGCTAGAATCCAAAATGACAACACAGGATATTGGACCCAAGCCTAGAGAGTTTGGTCCTAATTTCGGTCCAAGTAGGTTTCCCTCTCAAAGTTACAGAGGACGACAGTCTGGCGGTGGTCAGAGATCAGAGCTGGAATGTTATAGGTGTGGAGAAAAGGAACATATCTCCCCAAATTGTCCAAACCCTAGACGATATGTGGATTACAAGCCCTTATGCAGCTGATGCAAAGGAGAAGGCCACACTGCAAAGGACTGTTTCAGTCCAGCCCCTATAAAGGCCAATGCCACTGATAGCCAACAGAAGGTACAAGAGCCTGCTTCCAATTTGGTAGAGTTGGAAGTTGCCGCTGTGATGCGCACCAAGAAGAAGGAACCAGTGGTTCAGAATTAAAATAATTTTCCTGCCAAGACTGTGAAGTTTAACCTACCTACAGAGGGATAGAGCAGTACAGTACAGAGCACTACAGTGCCACAGAAGGCTACAGAGACAGTCCCAGAGACAGGACCAGAGACCCAGGAGATAGAAGATATAGAAGCACTTCCAGAAATAGAAGAAGTGCTGATGCAGAAATTGTTAGCAGAAAAAGGAAAGATGAAAATGGGTGTAGCCCCATTCTCCAGCCGGCTAGAGAAGCTTGTGGATCCTATTAAAGATTATGACTTAGTCAAAGACTTAGACACTTTTAAACCAAACTTAACATTCCGGCAATTGCTGATGCTGTCTCCCAGCTGTCGAAAGAGATTCAAAAGCATATTGACACGAAGACGTGGGCTAAGGATCGCTCTTTCAACAGCAACCAAGACTAATAAGGCCCTGGAGCCTGTAAAGGAAGTAGATGTAGCTAATGCCTTCCTAGATCCTGGAACCCCAGAGATTAGTGTATGGATAGAAGGATGCTTTATTTTAGATGCATTGATTGATGGAGGCTCATTAGTAAACATAATGACGGATGTCACAATGAAGGACTTAGGTTGTAAGGAATTCAACCTACATAGTGGCTTATCAGATTGGCAGACCAAAGTAGAGTCAAACCGTTGGGCATCCTCCCATATGTAAAAACAACCCTTGCAGGAAGAGACTATTGGCTGACATATTTGGTGGTCAAACCAAATTCTTATGGGACTTCATACCCTCTGCTGTTGGGAAGACCTTGGCTTTTTGAAGCAAGAGCCAGGACGGACTGGTTCAAAGGAACCCTAACCCTAGGCAGAGGACCCAATAAAGCGGTATTAAAGCTGTACGGATCGCAAAAAGGCAATGGATCCACATCCATTGAAGTCACAACTGACTCCTCTAATGAGGTAACAGATGGTACATCAGGAGATGAAGAAGCTGTTAAGCAAATCTTTCCTAAGAAAACAGAGGCATAGTCCCTAACAGTGGGCACTGTAAGCCAACTGTCAAGGGAAGTAAAATCCTTGTCCATGGGAGAATATCTCTTGCCTCAATTAGAATTAACGTCTGAAATCACCCCTAACAGTGAAACAGAAGCATGGATGTACTATTCTCCCTGTTACATGACAATCGCAGAGACAGAGCAGAGGTAGTACAGAGACAGTACAGTTACAGAGCATAAACAATACAGAGGCAGAGCAAATACAAAGCGGCTACAGAACAGAGACAGAGCGGATACAGAGACAATTACATAGACAGTAACAGATACAGAGCCAAAGGTAGAGGCAGAAGCAGAGTCAGAACTGGTGACACAAGCTGAAGCGCATGCAGAGGCAAAAGATCTGTTCTTCTCCTACAGAGCCTCTATAGAAGGAGAGACAGAGCCTCCAGAGGATGAGGATGAAAATGATGAGGAAGAAAATGAAGCAAGTTATGAAAGTGCAGATGAAGAATTCCCTCTGATAGAGGATGATCTTATTGATGTCCCTACAGAAACCTCAGAGGCCGAATATCTCAGGGTACTGGATGGAATGGCCATGGTTCCGTTTGGTAAAGTATGCAGAATCTGTATAAGCAATGGATTAAAAGCATAAAAATTAAGTTCACCAGTGGCTCCTGTCGCCCTGACCGTTCAGTCCAAAGAAAAGATGATGATGATGCCCCCTGTCAACAAAAGCCAAAGCCCTCAAAGCCATAGCCTCTAGAAGGTCCGTGCTGTGTGACATTTCTGGATGCATCCTCTGAAGATGAATCGCTAAGTCCAGAAGAAATCACTACCAACACAAAAGCAAACAAAGCTCTGATACCCTTCCGGCAACTTAAACAGACAAACGAGTCATTTGTTCAGAAGGAGGACACTGATTCTAGTGGAACATCAGACGAGGATACGACTCTCTTGAAAGAGTCAGACCTCTACCCAGAAGCAATCCGTGGAACATTTATCTGCAAAGTGGAAGGTGAAAGACAAGTAACGTTCCTGGATGTTGAAGGAACCAAACGTCACCTGAAAGTGGGTCTCAATCTTCCAAAAGAAGAACTAGTGGTCCTACGAAACCTACTCAAGGAGAACTTAGATGTGTTTGCTTGGTCATATAAAGACCTAAAGGGGATTGACCCCACAGTATGCCAACATCACAATGACCTAGATCCTGATACCAAACCTATAAGGCAAAGACAAAGACGGACGAATCCTAATTACTCTGCTCTGGTGAAGGCCGAATTATTGAAACTTCTTGAAGCAGAGTTCATCTATCCCGTGGCTAACAGTGAATGGGTTTCGCCCATTGTGATAGTACCCAAGGAGAATGGGAAACTTCAAATATGTGTTGACTTTCAAAAGCTCAATTCGAAGACGAAGAAGGATCATTTCCCTATCCCTTTTACAGACCAACTGGACACAGTGGCAGGCCATGAGCTGTATTCCCTCTTGGATGGATTCAGCGGATATAACCAAGTCCAAATTGCAAAAGAGGACCAATCTAAAACAACCTTCACCACGGAATGGGGGATCTATGCCTACAGAGTGATGCCATTTGGACTCTGTAATGGTCCTACCACCTTCCAATGAGTAATGATGGCTACCTTCCAGAATCATCTGCATGATTTCGTAGAGGTATATCTTGATGACTTCTGTGTCTATAGCTTGATCCGTGAGCACTGGGGACACCTAGAGCAATGTTTTGATAGATGTCAAGAGTATGGGATTTCTCTCAACCCCGACAAATGTGTCTTTGGCGTCTCCTCGAGGGTGCTTTTGGGCCATATTGTCTCTGCACAAGGAATTGCAATAGACCCGGCAAAGATTGAAAAGATTGCCGCCTTAACATCACCAACAAACCTCAAGCAATTGAGAGGATTTCTTGGCCATGTGGGCTACTATAGAAGATTTATTGCATATTTTGCAACTAAGGCAGCCCCTCTGCACGAGCTCCTAAGGAAAGAAGCTGATTTCCTTTGGAGTAATGACTGTGAAGAGGCCTTTAATACCCTAAAACAGTGCCTGATCCAAGCACCTATTTTACAGCCTCCTGACTAGACGAAGGAGTTTCATGTGCACACAGATGCATCAGTTGAAGGGATAGGTGTTGTCCTATGTCAAAAGGGCCCCTCGAAATTAGATCAATCGATATATTATGCAAGCCGAAAGGTCAATGATTGGGAATGGAACTACACAATGACAGAGCTTGAGTGCTTGGCAATGTGTTTGCATTGGAGAAGTTTCGACACTATCTATTATCCACACACTTCAAGTTCTATGTGGATCATGAAGCCCTCCTTCTTGATGAACAAAGCAGATGTTAAAGGATGACTGATGAGATGGTTGCTCTTATTCCAGGAGTTCGACTTTGAAGTAGTCACTAAGCCTGGCCGTTCCCATGTTTTAGCCGATCATCTTCACGGATCCCTCAAACAGAAGAAGAGGAACATGATGATCCAGACCTTCCTGATGCTTCTTTGTTTCTAGTTGAAATAGTTACTCCATGGTATGCAAACATGGCCAATCTCCTAGCAACTCAATAGTATCCTCCTGGCATCTCAAGTCGTGAGAGGAAGAAGCTTCTCTTAGAATCATCCCCATACACTTTGCTAGGTGGTGCACTGTACAAAAGAGGCAAAGATGAAGTGCTGCGAAGATGTGTTGCAGGGGATGAAATCGGCATAGTATTGAAAGGATGCCATGACAAACCATCTGGTGGACACTTCGCAGGAGAAGCAACAGCCAGGAAGGCTTTGCTGCAGGATATTGATGGTCGACCCTCCACAAGGACGCATATGATTACTGCAAAAGATGTGATGCTTGTCCGCGAATGGGGAAACCCACCAAAACAAGTGCCATGCCAGTGCAACCCATTCTTTTCCTAAAGCCATTTGAGAAGTGGGGGATTGATTTTGTGGGTCCCATTGATCCACCTATTAGACGGAAGCAGAACAGATACATCTTAGTATGTACGGATTATGTCACAAAGTGGTGTGCAGCTAAAGCCCTAAAGTGGGACGATGGTAATAGTGTAGCCCTGTTCATGTACGAGAATATTATCATTCGTTTTGGCAGTTCCCTTGAGCTGGTAAGTGACAGAGGTACTCATTTCCTTAACAAAATCATGGAGGAGCTGACATAACTGTATAAGATTCGCCACCATATGTCCACTCCCTATTACCCGAGAGCCAATGGCCAAGTTGAAGTCACCAATCGCATTCTTTGCTCGATTCTAACAAGAATGATTGCCACACATCGTCGTGACTGGGACGATCGACTTACAGAGGCCCTCTGGGCGTACATAACTTCTTATAAGGCAGCAACAAGAAAGACCCCTTTCCAGCTAGTGTATGGTACAGAAGCCGTCTTCCCTATTGAGCTGAAATTGCCCTCCTTGCGAGTGGCAGTTAAAGAACGCTTGGGAGATAGTGAGTCATTGCAATGCCATCTCATGCACTTGGAATGCTTGGACGAGATACGGCGGATGGCCCTATAGTGCATGGAAACCACTCAAGCGCGATGCAAGGCCTATCATGACAGTTTCATCAAGCACAAGGAGTTCAAAGAAGGTGATCTTATTCTAGCCTATGATTCAAGATTTGGCAAGTTTCCTGGCAAGCTTCAACAACGGTGGATGGGCCCGTACAAGGTATTGGCCGTCAATCCTAATGGTTCTATTCAGGTGTAGACCATTGATGCCTCTGATGATCCTTTCCTCATCAATGGCTATCGCCTGAAAAAGTACTTCACTCCTTGGGGATCTTGACAATCACAGTCGACCTACCCCTTTCCTTTTGGGCGTTGCAC
The DNA here is from genome assembly GCF_053477565.2 of Lygodium microphyllum. Classification (NCBI taxonomy): domain Eukaryota; kingdom Viridiplantae; phylum Streptophyta; class Polypodiopsida; order Schizaeales; family Lygodiaceae; genus Lygodium; species Lygodium microphyllum. The sequence continues at coordinate 43,883,402 of NC_141152.1, forward strand.
TGTCCTTCTTGTTGTGCTTCTTATAGCCATGATGATTCTCCTCATGAGGTGGTCTCGTTCTACTACCCCCTCGTAGAAACATCTCAACCCAACATTGTTCTCTTCTCGTCTAATCCAACAACGGTGGCGAGGTTGGTCCTAACATATGGTATTTCTACCATTCTCTTTCTTAATGAAAAAAAAAAAGAAAAAGAAGAGAGAAAAAAAGAAAAAAGAAAAAAAGAAACTGTTATGAGAGAAAAGGAAAAAAATTCCCTGTTAACAAGCCTCGTTCTAAGAAAAGGTGGAAACACCCTTCGGTGAGAAGCTGACTGTGGAAAAGGTGGTAACACCCCGCAGTTCAGGATAGCTGATTCACCAACACAATCTTTCTGGCAAGTAATTTGAAGCCACCTCCCTTGGTGCGCTGTTGTTGCAATATCAATCCAACAGCCCTTCTTAACAGATGACTCTTCTTACAAATCATTGATGTACGAGATTTGTAGGCTGCCTCCCTGGGTATGCCCTGTCCTCAAGATCCTGATGATAACAACAATCAACATGATCTTCATCAGCAACCTCTCGAGTGATGTGAGCTTTCATCCTAGCCGGATGAGGATGTGAGTATGGGTTGTCCTCTGTATCTATCAAAGAGTGAGACAGAGGGTGGGGTGAGTGACCAGTCTTTCCTTTCAAATCAAATGAGAGGTGAGAAGTGTGAACGGAGTGTTGCACGCACGAGAACAGCCTCTCAATGCACAAAGCACGATTTGTTCTTGTGCACTGCACTATAAGGCTCCCTGGCCTTCCTTCTTGCACTGTATGCCGGCACAGGGTGGGATGCACAGTTGCACCATCAAATGCGCACAAGGCATACAACCTTTGCACAAGTGACCGTGAGGATTACATCAACGGGTTTTAGGACATGGCTGCCCTCTGTATCTTTTAACAGAGCGTGAGACCGAGGGTGGGCTGAGTGTGACTGGAGTTTCTTCAATCAATTACCGAGAGGTGAGGATTGAGGGACGTTACGACCTTTGGAGTCAGGTACATTTTCCGTTTCCCTATGCACCCACGGGCTGGGTTTCTGCCATAAGCACAGGACACATCACTCTGTTCTATACACTGCACTACAAGGCTCCCTGGCCTTTCTCCTTGCACCTATGCCAAACGGATTGGATGCATTAATGCACCATCAATTGTGCACCCTGGCATACTCCCTTTGCATCATTCTTTTGTCGATTCCTAAACCAGGTGTGAGCTTTGGGTTTTTATCCTGATTTCCTTGAGTGATATTATTAATGGGGCGAGTGCTGCTCTTTCAATCCCTTTGAGTGATTGTGAGTTGAGTGCAATATCCCTCGTTATCAACGAATTTCCGGTGATTCCTTCATCCAGCTACCTCCCTAGGTGCTGCCGCGTGATCCCTGCAACGATGGATGAAGGACGTGTACTGTGAAGAGAATTTGTTACCTCCTACAGCTGACAATGATACAAGACGCAACCTCGCTAGTCGACATTCCTCCTCGGCAATATGGGTCAAGTTTTTCTAACCCTACACTTTCTATTTCTCAATACTGGTCATGTTTTAAGTGTGGGGACGTTGTGGTTGGTCTGGTGTGAGGTTTCATGTCCTTGATGTTTGGGTTACCCTTCCTATTAAGGTCTTAAGTGTGGGGATGCGTCCCTGTGCATCTATGTTGCATACCCCTATGCATACATCCTGTTTTGATCATGTATCTATGCCATGATTTCATTTTACCTTGATGGGGCCCCTTCCCCACCCTTACGTTCTATTTCCCCCTGTCCTAGGGGTTGTTCCGTGACCGTTTGCCATTATCTTGGGTTTGCGCTTCTTTCATATGAACGGACCTTACGCTCACCGAAAACTCAATCCAACCATATCGCCCTTTTCATCCCTTCAAACTACCTATTTTTCCATGTGAACGCATCTTTGAATAAATGGGATGTTTTTCCATAAATGGTTTTCAAGTTATTAATTTTTGAATAAATTTCCATAAATGGAAAGTTTTTCCATGTGAACGCATCTTGATTGCTTCGGAACCCTGATTTGATGAGTCAGGCCTGTTCTACTCCTTCCCCCTGACATTTTTTCTTTTTCTTATGTGTCATTTCGATGCATGGTTCATCCGTTACTAATTTTTGCGGGTTTTTAGATATTTTTCATGCATATTTTCACAAATTTCCATGTAAACCTGCCCGATTTTCACCGAAATTCCAGTTTGATTTGACAGTCGTGTCTCTCCTGCCTTTCCCCCACTTTTTCCTTTTTACTCCCCCTTTTTTTACTGCCATATTTTTAGTTATTAATTTTTCTGAGCGTTTTTTAATGTATTTTTCGTGTTTTTTCCATGTGACCCTTTTCTAATTTCCTCCAGATGGAATTTTGATGTGCCAGTCTTGTGAATTTCTTCTTCCTGGACATTTTTCCTTTTTACCGCCTGCTATTCCGACGCACAATTTTTCCCGTATTAATTTTTGAGTCAATTTTTGGGCCCATTTCTGGGTTTTTTTCCATGTGAACGTGTCCTCTATCGATAGGAACTGTGTTTTGACATGATAGGCTTGTTGGACACATGGTTCTGCACACTTTTCCTTCTTTTCATACTTCATTCCGATGCGAGGATTTTTCGATATTAATGCCTCTAGGTGTTTTCGGGTTTATTTTTTTGTGTTTGTTCATGTGAACGCCCTGATTTTGCCCCGGAACCAGTGTTGCATATTTCCAACATTTTACTTTCATCTCTTGGTCCATTTTTCCTTTTTACGGATTTTTGATCTGACACACGGTTTGGATTTTATTAAATTTTCTTTATTTTTCTCGTTAATCGTGTTTCTCGCTTCATGCGCGAACGCGCCTGTTTTTGGTTTTACGTGCCTCGGGACGCCCCCATGGCGCCCGTGGCTCGCGCATCCCCGTCCCTGTCCATTTGAACCCGTCTCTGCAAATTTTTTTACCCCCGCCCGCGCATGCGCACGGGCCGAGGATGTGTTCTTTTCTTATTTTTTTCATTATGCAATATCACCAGACAAACATATTTAAAAAAAAAACACTAAACCAAAAAAAAAAACCAAAATCTAACTTTAAAAGAAAAACCAAAGACAGCAGGAGAAAAATAATTAAAAAATAAAAAAGAGAGAAAAAAACGACAAACCAAACACACACATACACATAAACAAGAACATCTCTATTAAAAAAAAAAACAAAACAAAAAAGAAAAAAGCAAAACCAAAAAACAATCCATTAGAAAACAAAAGTGCATTAAAAAAAAACAAACAAAAAACACTAAAAACCTTAAAAAAAAAACTTACGTACCTGTTGATGACTGTTCGTGCCTCCTTTCCTTCCTTCTCCTCCTCTTCCCTCTCCTTTCTCCTGCCCCTCCTTCTTCTTCTTCTTCTTCTTCTTCCCTCTTCCCTCTTCCCTCTTCCCTCTTCCCTTCTCTCTCTCTCTCTCTCTCTCTCTCTCTCTCTCTCTCTCTCTCTCTCTCTCTCTCTCTCTCTCTCTGTGTCGCATGGGAAGAGCAGCGATGCGGAGGCAGTATTAGGTTTCGCAAGGTACGTGCAAATGTCTGTCTCTCTCTCTCTCCTTGACTCCTTCCCTTCTCTCTCCCCTCCCTCCTTCCTCACCCCCACCCGCCTCTGTTGCTTCTCCTTCTCTCTCCCCTCTCCCCTCTCTCCTTCTTCCCACCCTTCTCCTTCTCCCTCTCCTCCCCACCCTCCTCCCCATTCTCCTCCTGCCCATTCTACTCCTCCACCTCCACCTCCTCTTCCTCCTACCCCTTCCCACCACTAGCGCCTCTCTTGCCCCTTCGTCCACTGCCTCCACCGCCTTCGTCTCCCCCTCATGTCGGCTCCTCCCCCTTTATCCCCTTCATCTTCCCCTCTCATCGGCTCCGCCACATCCACGTCTGCCACCTCCTCCTCCTCACGACACCTTCCCCGCTCGGTGGCCTCCTGCGCCCTCCCGCTTCTTGAACCGGCCCGCACCACCCCTCAATGGCCTTTCCTCCTCCTCACGATGCCCCTCTCCTCGCTCAGCGGTCTCCTACGCCCTCCCGCCTCCTGCACCAGCCCGCACCGCCCCTCAGCGGCCTCTCCTCCTCCTCCCTCCTCCTTCCCCCCTTCCTCCTCCTCCTCCTCCTCCTCCTAACTATCACTAAAGGTTAGTTAACTAACCTTAATTAAGTTAATTAACTTTAATTCAGTTACATTAACCTTAGTTAGGTTAACTAACCTTCATTAGGTTAACTGACCTTCATTAAGTTAACCTTAACCTTAATTAGGTTAACTCACCTTAATTAAGTTACCCTTACCCTAGACTAGTTACCGTAACCCTAGTCTAGTTAACTAACCCTAAACTAGTTACCCTAACCCAAGTTTAGTTAATTCACCCTAGACTAGTTAACTAACCTTAGTTTAGTTAGTTAACCCTACTCTAGTTAACTAACCTTAATCTCACTAACCTACCTTAGGTTAGTCCCCACCTTACTAACTAACCCTAGGTTAGTTAGCCTAATCAAGGTTAGTTAGACTTGGCTTAGCCTACCTAACTAACCTAACCTAACCCAGATTAACCTAGTTCCCTTTGACTAACCCGACTTGACTTAGTCTGACTTGCCTGATTTACCCCAGACTAACAGGACTTAACTAACTTGATTTGACCCTACTTACCAAACTAACCTGATTTCCCTGATTTAATTGACTTAGTTAATTTTTAAATTCATTTCCACTCAGAAAAATTTCAAAATTGTTTTTAAAAATTCCCTTAGATTTCTGCAAATTTTTGGAAATTTGTCAGGGGGAAATTTCCACCAATAAAATTATAAAAAATTAAATATTGGATAATTTATTCAAAATTACATAAAACATGCAGAACATTCATTTAAAATTAGTAAAAAATACAGAAAAAATTCAAAAAATTTGTAGGAAATTCAACCCAAATCCCCCCGACATTTTTCCATTCATTTTTCCCTTTAAAATATTTTCTTACAAGGCACCAACATTTAGAAAAAAAAACATACAAATCCACATCTTATTTTCATAACCTAAATTGTGGATATTTTCTAAATGGCTGCAATTTTATTTTTCCTTCATCACATCTCCATATTTAATTATTATTCCTTTTGATTTAAATAAAAAACAAACAAACCAACAACCACATACAATTTATTAAAAAACAAATCTAGAAAAACACACATAAACCAAACAAACACACATCATACAATAAATTAACCAAACCACATTATAAACCCAACACAAACACAACTAAAATACCAACCAAACAAAATATAAAATTAAGAAAACAATAATAATAAAATAAAAACAAAATAATAATAAAAATTAACAAACCCACTAAGGTGTTGTATTTGTTGTTCTGTCAGTGGTCTTTGATTTTCTTTGACTGGATTCATTGCTTTTGGGGGACTCTTCCGTGCGCCTTCCGGCCATTGCATACACACCTCTTCCAGGTATTTTTTTGTGAGCTTTATTTATTTTTATTTCATCTTAATCACAAATTAATTGCTAAAATGAACTCTTTATTCACCCACATTTTCCACGCGCATTCGCGCTAAACACACCATTTCATAATAATAAAAATCAACCAGCCGTTCACTTTGCACGCGCTACGTGCGCTTAAGAGGCACCTTAATAATAATAAAAATGAACCAGCCGTTACAACAGCACGCACTGGCAAAAAAACGCTCCACATCACTATTAATTTTTAATTAAGGAATTCGCATTTAGAGACCTAGTCTGGGCATCGTAGTCCGGGTTGCGTTAAAGCACCGTTTCAACTTAATAATTTGTAATTAAAATTTTAAGAAGGAACCACTGTTTTCTTATTAAGGTTTATCACCTAATAAAATATCATCCATTGTTAATATTTTATTAAAATGAACCTTTCATTACACTAATTCCCCCTCATTGCACTTCTTTTTCCCCTTTTTAATAAACTCGCTTCGTGGGATGGGTGCGTACAAGTCTCTTAGTTGACACTGATGGTCCAGGTTATGGTCCAGTCTTCATGTACATTTTTATGGTAGTCTGATTTGTCTATGTGTTACGATTACGGGTACGGTGTGTCCTTTTTTTTTCTTTATTGCCTGATACGGAGATTCGGGTGCTTGAATGTTGCATCGCATGAAGCTTTCGGTCGCATATGTATAGAGGTCCTGCCGAAATTTTTCTAGATTGTGTATTGTCTGGGGTGGTACTTGGGTTAGTTACGTCTATGTCTGTATGAGTGTCTTTCTTTTTGGATTGATTCTTTTTTGATAGCCCTTTGGTTGTTTTGCAGGCATTCTTTGTGACTGTCTGTATTGTGGTGTGTGTGTGTTTACTATCTGAATGGCGCCTCACGATCCCCCCCTATCCAGTATGTTTCCTTGGTCAGTAGGGATTACTCTTCCCTACTCACTTTTGAGCCTCGCACGAAGGTGGGACTCACGACTTCTGTAGCTACCTCCTTTCCCTTGATTCCAAAAGATCCATCCATGTGTGATGAGTTCCTGGCCTCATACAGCAAGAAGTGAGGACTGGTCCATGGTACTTCCATGACTTTGACGCCTCGAGGATTAGGGAAGGCTCTATCTCTTCCCTACAAAGGAGAGCCCTTTGTTACAGCTCGACAGCTATTTTCTAACGATGAGATTTTGAAGCTGTTACAAAAACAGACCAAGGAAATTCAGGAAGTCAAGAAAGTGATCAACACTTCAGGAGTCTCCTTTTCCATGATCATTGATCCTGTATGGACGTTGGTCTGCCAGTTCCTCCAAGATAGGTTTATGCCTGCCAAGACACCATCCCATTACTTGTCCAAAGAGCTCTTTACAGCTTCAAGGATGATATTAAAAGGAGTAGCTATTGATTGGAGCACTTACCTACTCACAAAGATGGATCAACATTTCGTTAAAGTAACTAGGGGCAATGTTACCAATGTCACCTATGGATCCTACCCGTCTGCCTTCTTGACCTACTCAGGTTTAAAGAAGAGTGTCCCTCCACCTCCTCCATCTGATCTAGTATCCCCTCCACCTTTAGACGAGTCAGAACCAATTGATATAGAGGATCTGGATTCTCCTCCTCCCCTAGTCATACAGCGCAAACGCTTGAAGCGGGTGGTAGATAAGGCTCCTTCAGTTCTTCCTTCAGTTACAATTCCTGCTACCTCTGGCAGCGATCTCCCTGCTTATCTCACCTGTAACAACCTGTTCAAAGCACATCGAGAGGGTTCCTTAGACATATCAGTCCCTTCATTGAGCAGTCTAGTCTCGGGAGATGCCATTCCATTCCTATGTAAAGACATCCAGAGTTCAATTGAACTGTCAGTGATGACAGCCTGTGTTCAACATCTGTATGCTTCCTTTTATGAGGAACTGATGCAGTCCAAAGACCAGTTGCATAAGGCAACATCCGAGTTAGCCTCTGCTAAGGACACACTGGCAGATCTGTTTAAGCAGATGGAGCAACAAAACCCAACTGATTGAAACCCAAAGAGATGAGATATCTTCTTTGAAGATTCAGTAATAGAGGCTCAATCAGAGGTCACTAGAATCTCAGAGGAGAAGGAGAGGATGTCCAAAGAAGCGCAAGAGTTTCAAACTCTCTTAGATGTAAAACTCTCAGTATTACAGACTGCTAATGACACAGTGGAATCACAAGCTTCCCAAATCAAGCAGTTGCAAGACCAACTGGCACAGTCATGGTCTGTTCCTCCAAGCCCTAATGTTCCCTTGATCCCTTCTCTCTCAGAGCAGGACTTGGCAGTTCTTCAGAGATAGGCTACCTTGTGTCCTTTATTCCAAGATAAAGTGGAAAGATTGCAGTCCAGGATGGATCTGCTATGGTCTACATTTGAGCATTTCCAGGAATATGTTCCTCCGGACCATTCTTTCTTTGTCCACTATCAATTGCAAAAGTTGGCCTTTTACATGAAGCTTTCAACGATGGATCTTCCTCTTCCAGAGGATGGTTGGAGTGGGCTTGGTCTCTTGAGTTACTGACATAAGTGGTCCGTATGGTATTTGAAGATTCTATCACGACCGATACCATGTTGCTGTCATATATGTATCTACAGGGAGACTTGTTGATTCCAGATGAAGTGGATATGGCCTGGTATGTGGGAGATGTGGTTTTACAAGCTGTTTTGTATGTCAACTATTTGGAGTTGCGAATAGATGACATGTTCCAGAGTTACTCCTCAAAAGTGGCTACTTGCCCTGTTAATTCCTGGCACTCCATGATTGATTCTGTGGTCCTGAATCAACGACAAAACATAGCTTCTACATATGTACAGAGCACTAACCAACTGAGGGTGGATCTCTTAGCTCACCTTTCCAAAAATAATCCATTTGATTCCACCTTTTTTGATGCCTATCAGAGAAGATCTATCTTAGGTCCCTCTGTTCCTAGCCTACTGTATTACCAACAAATGGCTCACCGTTATGATACATATCTTTCCCTCTATCAAACCAATTCCACAGCAATCTTGCCCCTTCTTTTCCAACCTCAATCTTTTCCTCAAATTTCCATATTTACATATTGCTCTTTTATCGAAGATAGAGTATTTTCCCCTTCTCCACCATGTCCTTCTCCATCCATCCATGCACCTTCTACCTTTCCTATTTATCAATTAACACCCTTCCTAACTGATTCCCTAAAATTTTCAGCCACTCCTTTAACTTATTCCTCATTTTATGATTTTTTCCACCCATCTCTTCATCCACTTTTACTTATTCCACTTCCATCTCCTGCCACTTCTATATCTCAACCCCCTCAGTTGGTTAGTGAATATGAAGGGTTTGATCAGCAGATTCGAAGAAGAAGAGGATGAAGCTCAAATGATTCTCTTACTGGACCTCAGATAAACTAGCCAATAATTCCAGGGGATTGGACAACTTCCAGTCAAGCATACCAGAACTACCTTCATTTTGCTCACCAATATTCACAATCTCTGGATCCTTCGGTGAGATTGACAGCTCTTTTGCTTGGTATCTAGCATACATGCATAGACATTCCCATAATGATCAAAAGGCCATTCCAAAACTTTGTATGAATGTCAATGTGAACATTGACTCCCACTAGTTGGATGCCCTGTACTTTCATGCCCTATGTCTCCCTAGCAAATACCTTGTCTTGCTAGAAAGGATGTGTTGCTTGCAGTTCTTTCAAAATCCTCCCAAGACATTTGTAGATGAATCCTTCTCTATGGATCACTTCCGAAACCACCAAGCTTTTAAAAGGGATCATCTTCATTGACGCCTTTGCAATGTAACTTGGATGATTCTTAATGATATATATCTCTTTTTGGAGGTGTCATTCAGATGGTTGTGTTAGTGTTAGTGTATGTGTTGTCTTAATTGTATGTGATGAGTTCGTGTTGATTGCGAATAACTTGTTCGAGAGCTCTTTTCAAAAGATTGCTGGTCGATGACAAGCCTATGGTGGAAAGCTGAAGAGAATCTCTTATATCCTTTACAAATTTGTTATGGCTTTTCAATGATTAATCAGATGAGTTAATGAATAATGGAGTTTTCCTTTAGTAGTTTTTTCTATCAGATACAGGTGACAAGTTGGGGTTGTGTTTTGGCAAGATTATTGAAGATCTGACAGAAGATAACATTGAGCTCTTTAGTGAACTTATATTCTTCTTTTCCTTAGGTCGCGAGGACGCTTCCTTTCTAAGTGTGGGAATATGTTGAGAGTGGAGAAAGACTGAATTTTTGACTGCTTTTTGCTGTTTTTGAGGATTGAATGATTGATTTTTGATGGATTTAGAGTGATGTATGGTTATTAATGGAAGTATTTGAGAGTGTTTTGAATGATATTGATTATGTTTTGGAAGTTCATGATGATTATCAGTGGAGATATGAGGTTCTGTGATGTTCTGTTGAGGTTTTGATTGGTTCTGTATACCTTCTGTATAGCTTCTGTTTTGTTCTGATTGTCTTCTGTATGAAGCATGGATTGATGATTGATGAAGATTGGGATCTTTTGAAAGCTTATTGAATAGTTTTTGAGAGTTTGGAATGGTTTGAATATGAGTTATGAGGTTCTGATGACCCTCTGTAGACCTTCTGTAGAGCCTTTGTCTCTGCTCTGTCTCTGTACTGTAACTGTACTGTAGCTGTTCTGGTGCTATACTGTGACTGTTCTGTAGACCTTCTGTAAATGTTCTATAGGATGTATGTGTGACTTTGGGAAAGTTTTCTAACCTTTGGAAAGGATGAATCTAAGTTCAAAAGAGCTAAAACAAGTGGAAGAAATAGCTACTGAAGACTGAAGAGAAGACTAAGTGACAGTGACAGTAGTGAGCTATGAAAAGACATTGTAGTGGCTCTAGTGACTCTTCATATCAGACATACCTCTTGGGAGGTGCATCCACGACCTAATAAGGATTATTGAGGGTTATTATGAGAGCATTGTAGTGAGGATATGATGTACTATTGATGGAGAGAGAGAGAGAGAGAGAGAGAGAGAGAGAGAGAGAGAGAGAGAGAGAGAGAGAGAGAGAGAGAGAGAGAGAGAGAGAGAGAGAGAGAGAGAGAGAGAGAGAGAGAGAGAGAGAGAGAGAGAGAGAGAGAGAGAGAGAGAGAGAGAGAGAGAGAGAGAGAGAGAGAGATAGTCAATTCTATCAAAACAGTGTAACTGTATATGAGAGATTGAGAGAGAGAACTATGAAGACATTGAAGATGAATAATATGTGATTGATTTCCATTCAAATATGGTGTATTCCTTTGTGTTCTTTGTTATATTGAAGAATTTTATGAAGACGTTGAAGATTATGGTTGATTCTATCAATTCCGTGGGAGATATATACTATGATACTGCGTGAAGAATTGCTGTTTTCTTTGTTTTGATGATCAAAACAATGAAATAAAAGCTTGTTGATGTTATAAGATAGATTTTCTTGCAAGAAAATTCCCTTTTCCTTGGTGTTCCTCTTGGGGCTCCACATGCTATGAAGGAGAAACTAGACAAGTTGTTGAATGCTAGATTCATTTATGAGATTGAGCACATAGATTGGATATCACCCATAGTAATTGTCTTGAAGAAGAATGGAAAGATTCAAGTATGTGTGAATTACAAAAAGGTCAATGCGGTGAGAAAGAAAGACAATTATTCATTACTGTACACCAAGCACATACTTGAGAGAGTGGTAGGGAAGGAAGTCTATAGTTTCCTGGATGGCTTTTCAGGTTATAACTAAGTGCAAGTGCATATAGATGACAAGAATAAAATGGCATTTGCAACATAATGGGGTATGTTTGCCTACACAATCGTGCCATTTGGGCTGACCAATGCACCTGCTACCTTTTAGCATCTTATGTGTGCTATTTTTAAGGACATGCTTAGAAAGTGATTGGAAGTATTCATTGATGATCTCTGTGTTCATTCTAGTTGGAAAGAGCACCTAGGCAAACTCTGCATAGTCTTTGAACTGTGTAGGCAATATGGTCTCTCATTGAACCCCTTAAAATGCTAGTGTGGGTAAAGCATAGATGTATCCTAGGACATGTGGTCTCAAAAAATGGAATTGCTACTGACTTTTCCAAAGTTAGAGTGATTATCGATTTACTAGCACCAATCAACTACAAGGGAGTTCAGTGGCATCCTTAGCCACACAGGATACTATCGATGGTTTGTGTTGAATTATACACTCATTGCACAATCACTTTACAAGTTGTTGATTGTATTTGGGTTGAATGAGGAGTGCCAACACACTTATGAAGAATTGAAAAAGGCTCTAACAACTACATCTATTCTATGAGCCCCAGATTGGTCCAATACCTTTCATGTGCACATTGATGCATCAAAGTTCACCATGGGAGCAGTTTTGTGTCAACTTGGAGAGCGTAACTTAGATTACCCACAGTGAGCTTTGTAAGCAGACAACTCATTGACATGGAAATAAACTATTCCACAATAGAAAGTGAAGGACTAGTTGTGGTGTTTGTTGTTAAGAAATTTCGACATTACCTTCTGCTACACCCTTTACTTTCTTAACAAACCCTATCTTGTTTAGAGTAGCATTGCTTTATATTGTGAATAAATCTTGCACAATAGGACTTATTGCTTGATGGTTACTTTTGCTATTAGAATTTGACTTCTCTGTGGTAGTACGCAAGGGCAAACAACATTACATGGCCAACCATATGTCTCGCATAACCACAGGAGAAGCAACTAGGCAAGGCATCATAGATGACCTACTTGACACACATCTGTTTAGAATGTCTAGTGAAAGATATTTGTTTAGAGAAGACCTTACATCTTATTGGGTAAATGACATAATCCACATCCTAGAACATGGATTACTGAATGTCCAATTGAGAAGGCTAGGCTAAAACATCTCATTCTAAGGATTCAACCCTATCAATCAATTACCAGCCAAATCTACCAATTAGGACAGGATGGACTATTAAGAAGATGTGTCTTTGAGCATGAGATACATGATGTGTTTGTAGAAGCTCATAGTGGAATTGATGGATGACACTTCAATGGGGACACTATAGCATGTAAGGTGCTCCAATCTCAATTGTGGTGACCTGCACTATATTATTGTGATGTAGCCAAGTTTGTGAAGCATTGTGATGGAGTGCCAACGAGTCAAACTCCCTATTAGCACACCAACCATTTGAAAACTGGGGAATGGATTTCATTGATCCAATCAGCCCTATAGCACAATACTCACAAGTGAGGTATATAATCATAGCCACAAATGATCTCACCGAGTGGGACAACTAAAAAAAACGATGCTAGGATCATTAATAAATTACTTTAGGAGAAAGTGATCTCATGGTTCGGATGTCCCATAGAATTAGTCAGTGAACAAGGCATGCACTTCATCACCTTTTTGATAATCCATAAAAAATACTCATCGTATTACCCTCAAGCCAACGGTTAGGCTGAAGCCACAAATAAAATCCTAGTGATTGTCCTGACCAAGGTAGTCTTTGCCTCCCGTAGTGACTGGAACAATAACCTAATGGCAGCATTATGGGCTTACAGGACAATCTATAAAATGGCCATAGGACAGACACCATTCAAGTTGACCTATGGAACTAAAGCAATCTTATTAGTAGAGTTGTTTGTTCCAAGCTTGAGAATAGCAATCTAAGAGAGATGGGATGGCAATAAAGTATGTACAAATTGCTTGATAGAACTAGAATGAATATTTGAAAGCAAACTCATTGCAACCCATGCCGTAATATGTGAGAAGGCATGATGCAAGAATTGGTTTGACAAGCATGTCAAACAACACAACTTTGAATGAGGAGACTTAGTGTTGTTGTACCTATAAAGGGTCACAAACAAAAGATGAAGTTCAGGGGGTTGGGATCTTTCAAAGTCCATAACAAATAGTAGAACATGCAACGTGGAGCTTGAAACCCTAGAAGGAGAGGGTATATGCTTTTTCAATGGCATTCTCCTCAAGAAGTACTACCCTCCATCACACCCACTATACGAGCATCCAATGATAATACCACCCTCCATCACACCCACTATACGAGCATCCAATGATAATACGTGGAAACAATCACAAGCATGCAAGATGAGGATAAAGAAACAATGACACCAATCTACTTGCGCATAATGATAAATGCCCAAAAGGTACATATCTTTGATGCATTAATTGACAAGGGAGATAACAACAACATCCTCACATATGATCATTAGACCCTCATTGACTATCCCTAAGTGCAATTGATTAATACCAAACTCAGTCCATTTGGGGGGCAATCCTATCCACTACTAGGAAAGTGCAAAGTAATGATTTCTATCAAGATTGAGAGCCTCCTCCTCATCTTTTATGTACTACCTAACAAAAAAGGTGTTGGTAAGGAATTACTTTTGGGTCACACTTTCAAGAAACAAACTCACTGCAACATTGACTACGGCTCTCAGCATATCCACCTTGCCATAGGCAATGTTAGGATCATCATGGCTTTTAGCAAGGGTACCATAGCTTTGCTAAAGCCCACAGGACCATCGGTAGTTAAACTTAGTGTCATCCCTAAGGAGAGGGGTAGTGAACCTACACAAACATCCAATGGAAAATACTCGTAACACTTAGAAGCCTTAACCAAAGCTGCAATTTAGATAACCAAGTGGGCTCCCAAACATAAATTGTAGCCTATCAAGGGCACATCGGCAAGAATTTATGGCTCTCATGTCCCATATACTAGACCTAAGAGAAAAAGATAATGTTACACAAATAGGCAAAGGACCAAACCTTGATGGGTGCCAAAAGCCCTTTTGCACAACCAAGGCTTCTATGATGGCAACACCTTGGTGTGGTTGATACTGCAATGTGGACTTCACATACCTGAGTATGCGTCTAGCCGCATCCAAATGCGGTTTCCTTGGAGCCTGCATAAACTGACTTACCAATCCAACAGCATAGCTCAAATCTGGCCTGGTAATAGTCATATAAATCAAGCTTCCTACTATGCGTCTGTACATAGTAGGGTCTTCCAGAAGCTCACCTGCATCTGTGCTCAGCTTCACATTTTGCTCCAAAGGAACTGAAATAGGCTTACAGCCTGTCATCCCATATTTGGACAGCATGTCCAATCCATACTGCCTCTGCAAGAGCTGTATCCCACTTGGTGATCTAATCACCTCAATGCCCAAGAAATAACGCAGCTCTCCCAAATCCTTCATCTCAAACTTCTGCTTCAATAGCATTTTCACATGAAGGATATCTTCATCACTGTCACCTGTCATAATCAAATCATCAACATTAATGACAAGTAGCATAATACATTTCTCTGTTTTTCTCACATAAAGTGAGAAATATGCCTTGGAAATCTGAAAGCCAATAGTGACAAGATACTGTCCTATCTTATCAGACCATGCTCTAGGTGCTTGCTTCAAGCCATACAAGGCTTTCTTCAACCTACAAACAAACTCAGGATGAACAACATGCACATAACCTGGTGGCTGCTCCATATAGACCTCTTCTAAATCACCATGCAAGAAGGCACTCTTTACATCCATCTGATGTAAAGACCATCCCTTTGATGCAGCCATAGCAATGACTGCTCTTACGGTTGCCATCCTTGCAACTGGACTGAATGTTTCTTCATAGTCAATGCCATATATTTGTGCATACCCCTTGACTACTAATCTTGCCTTGTATCTATTCACAGAACCATCTGCATTGTGCTTCACCTTATAAACCCACTTACAGCCAATTGCATTCTTACCTTTAGGCAAAGGTACCAATTCCCATGTAGCATTTGCTTCCAAGGCATCCATTTCTTCATCCATGGCTTTCTCCCATTTTTCTTTTCCCATGACTTGTTCAAAAGAAGTGGGTTCTGGTTCCTGTATCACTTTGACCATATATGCATAGTGAATGGCTGTAAATCCATCATATTTCAGCCTATCCACAGGATACCTAGCTCTCGTAGACCCGCGCAAAGTAGGTTCACTCCCAGGTGCTCTCAAAATATCCATGGTCTTCCTTACTCCAGGTGTAACAATAGAAGGAATACCCAACTCATCATCAATGCTCTGTTTTGAGCCACTGGATTCACCATCCACATAAGAGTGACCTGCATTCACATCAAACATTAACTGATCAACCTTCTCTTTTCCTTTTCGTGATACCTACATACCACTATCTGCATTGCTTTGAGAAGATTCTCCTGATCTCAATCTGCCTGTCCATGGCGAAGAATGTGAACCACTGCTAGAGGCAGGTCCACTAATATTTTGTGATTGCTACTGTGAATTCTGTGCAGCATTACCATTTTGTGCATCTACATCATCAATCACATTTATTGGTTTATACGAGCTACTAATCTCATAAAAAACAACATCTCTGCTCACTGTAAACTTACGAGTAGAAGGGTTATAGCATCTATACCCTTTTTGCGTGCAGAGAGTAACCAATAAAGATGCACTTCTCAGCTTTTGGATCCAACTTGGATCTCAACTCATCTAGCACATGTACATAGGCAATGCAACCAAAAATTTTCAAATGAGAAATATCTGGTTTCCTACCAGTATACCTCTCCTCTGGAGTCATCCCATGTATTGCTGCAGTGGGAGTCCTGTTCATTATATAGACTGCTGTAGCAACTGCTTCAGCCCAGTAAAAATCTAGCAAGTCTTTTTCGTTGAGCATGGCACGAGATACCTCTCCAATATGCTTGTTTTTCCTTTCTGCAATTCCATTTTGTTGTGGGATATGACTGCATGAATATTGCTGCTTTATGCCATGCTCCTGCATGAACCTTGCAAACTCATTTGAGAGGTACTCTCCCCCTCCATCTGACCTTAGGCATTTTATTTGCAGGCCTGTTTCTTTTTCGAACATAGCTTTAAGAGTTTTGAAATGCCCAAAACTTCACTTTTCTTTTTCATAAAATACACCCGAACTTTTTTGCTATAGTCATCAATAAAAGTGACAAAATAATGATAGCCTCCAAGAGATGCAGCTTTAGTAGTCCACACATCAGAGTGGATTAATTCCAATGGCTTCTCACTCTCTTGAACATATCTAAGAAATGGTTTCCTTGCCTGTTTTCCAAACTGACAGGCTTCACATACCTTATGCATTTCTACAACCTTGAATTTAGGCAATCCTGCAACAATATTTTGGGCCTGCATTGATTTAAGTCGTTGTACATTAACATGACCAATGCATTTATGCCAGATATCAATATCTGCAACTACACCAGTCCCATGTGCAAACATTGTTGCACTCAATTCAGGCATGTCTGCATCCAACGTAAACATTCTGCCCTTCTTCTTTCCTTTTGCTATCAAGTGACCTTTATTTTTCATATCCTCAACAAAGCATCCATAAGGATTAAATCTGACCTGCAAGCCCTGCTCAACCATTTGACCAACATAAACCAGATTCTTGATGATATTCGGGACATGAAATACATCAGACAGGTATTTCTTTTTCCCATCTTGCATAGATAAAGGAAATTTTCCAATCTACACAATAGGATGTGCAGTATCATCACCAGTCTCCACAAATCCTGGTTTTTCCATTTTCCTTGCATCCTCCATCCATTCTGCATGACCTGTCATGTGGTTTGATGCACCTGAGTCAACATACCACACATCGTTGCTTTCTTCTGCACTTGTCACAGAATTGTTCATGTATTGCACCATGAACAAATGCTCATTTCTGTCATCACCTTGTCTACTAGAAGATGCATAATTCCCTTGTTGCAATTTTCCATTCATGATGTCATTCTGCTTTTTATAGTAGTCTTTAGCCATATGACCCATTTTACACAGTAGTAGCATTCAACATTACTGTTTGCATTTTGGCCTCTTTGCCATCCACCACGACCTCTTTGGCTCCCCCTGCCTCTAGAGTTACCACGTCCTCCTCCATAGGACTGGTTTTCTTGAGTTTGCTGCATATTCTAATTTCTACCACGGCCTCCAGATCGGCCTCCTCTACCTCTGCCTCTACCTCTTCTAGCATTTGAGTAGAAGATAGCTTCTTTTGAAGTTCCTCTTGAAGAAGATGCACTACCATTTCTCTACTCCTCAGAAATTAGAAGAGCAATTAACTCCTCAAAATCGGAAAATCTTTCACGAACTGAAATGGATGTCCGAAACTGTGCATAATCCTTTCCTAGACCATTCAAGGTCACAGAAACTAAATCATAATCTTCCATTGGCGACCCAATGGAAGCAAGTGCATCTGCAATCTTCTTCACTTTCATGTGGTAGTCATTGATGCTCATACTTTCTCTTTGCACATTATGCAACTCTTGCTTGAGCTGCATTTTCCTGGCTTGCGTATTTGTGCTATACATTTTTGACAAGGTATCCCATGCCTCCTTTGGCGTACTTGCATCCTGAATATGCACAATCATAGAGTCTGAAATATTGATAGATAGCCAGTACATAACTTTCCTGGCTCTCTCATGCCATGCTTTAAATACCTGCATTTGCTGTTGATTGGGAACATCAAGAAGAACTGGTTCTTCGTCATTTCCTGCAACAAATTTCCAATATCCTTTTCCCATAAGGAAATTCGTCATTCTAAACTTCCATGCCTGGAAGTTGTTCTTGTCAAGCTTTTCAGTTACAATCTGTGAAAGAGAATCAGACGCCATTACAGAACACTGCAAAAAATTCTGTCACTGCAAAAAACACAGCTTCACCCTCACAAGGGCAAATCTGCAAAACTGGCGAAAGTGGTATTTGACCACACAGTCACTTCCTAGTGATGATTTTGCATAAACAGGAACCAAGGATGATTCTGAAACTCCCAATGTCTCTGCGCACAAGCATACGATGCAATTTCTACAGTAACTTTTCACCGACCTGTAGAATAGTGGTCGCATAGCATAAAATAGGGCCTTTTCCTGAGTGCGTGCAGAAAACTTCCGCCTCCAAAACAGGCCCCGAAATGGCCTCAAAAATTAAAAAAACAGGGTCACCAAGGGATAAAGCCCTTTCCCGCAGCATATACTGCCCTCTTGCTTTACCGCGAAGGGTGTCTCAACCTGAGACAATACACTCTTGCGATTTTCGGCTGTGCTACCTGCAGAGATCTGCTCCCAAAATAGAAAATGAAAGCAACATTGCTCCTCTTATCAGAACATCGAGAACTTGGTTTGCTTTCTTGAGCTCCTTACCACGAACAAGGCTCTGATACCATGTCAAGATTGTGGGAGAGAAGGAAGGAGTCTCACTTGTAGCTTTCTTGCTTGCACAATGGGGGAATACACACAAAGGTGGAGGCTGAAAATAGTTTTTCTCTTCTTAGTTGTGTAAGCCAAAAAGAAGTCTAGTACAAGGAAATAGAAGAACCCTATATATGGGTCTCAAACCAAACTCAACTAACTAAGGTGGCATACTAATTGAGCCACAAACTAGAGTAGATAAGGATAGCTGTCATCTAGCTATTATTCATGAGCGGTGTACCAACCGCATCTGCACAACTGACACGTCGGTGACATAAATGCACAACGGTCACCTTGGCATATCACGAGTGGAGCTCGATATCTCAACACTTCACCCCACCAATACATGGTTTTTTGGGGACATAATTTCTATCCTTGGACTTGTGAGAATCTAGTTCAATGACAACATTACCTAACAACATTGCAAATCAATTGAAGATAAAACTTGCTTGATCATTTATAGCATCTTTTCTAGCTAACAAGAGTTTCAATTTCTAAGTAAATCCTATGCAAAGATAAACATTAAGTGCATAAAGTGTACCAATGTGAGAATTGGCCAAAGAAGTATCTAAAACTAGCTTGAAATGTGTGTCTTTAACATGCCTAAAGGGAGCTCTATTTCAATTTCTTGGATTCAACTCTGCAAATTGGAGACATGTAGTACAAGTAAGGATATTTAGAGTTGCCTCCCTTTGATACATTATACAAACATTTAAGTTTATTCAATATTCATGGTAAAGGTGCCTGTGCTTAGCCACACATGTATTACTTATACTAACAATACTTGCATACCCACACACTTGTACACTATAGGTGTGGCAGGCACTCATCTCTTACTTCATTCTTTATTCTTTTAGTGATATTTGAATAAAGGGAAGGCCGGTCACACATTGTGACTGTTGGAATTCCCACATCTCTCTCTCTCTCTCTCTTTCTCTCTCTCTCTCCACACCATAGCTCTTGCTTTCACTCTGTGTTTCCACTTCACGACTCACTCCCTACAACTGATATCAAAGCCATTGCACTGGCATTGAGGAGCTCTTCCCCTTCAACGTACTTCAACCTAGATTTGAAAAGCTTTAGCTCTTCATTCATGGCAGCCATGGATTCTTCACCTCGAGCTATGCATTGAGCTCATCTTCTACTTGGCTTCTTCCTCCCTTTTGCAACTTATTCCAGGGTATCACTTAGTTTTTTTGAGCACCTTAGAGTGATCACAAGACTCAATACCAACAATAGGAGTAGCAACAAGAGCAGCAACAACAACATGAATTGCACATGTTGTTAGTGCCCACTCCCTGATAGTCCCAGCCCCATTATCCAGCTCTTGGCGCTACTTCTGACACTTGGAAACCTTTGGAATCTTCCCTCACATCATTCTTTTCATGTTACACATCATTTGAAGCTTTAAGATCAGTCAATTTTTGACTTATATTTTATGACAGTTTGCTATCATACAGTTCAGGATAGCACTTCACTCATTGTTTGGAGGTCACTTATGCTTCTCAAGATGTCTATTTGATACTAGGATCATGTAGGGATGTTATGCCAATGTATTGGAATGCTATGGGACTGATTTGATCACTCTTTTGCTCAATTTTACAGAAGTCTTTACTACTATAATAAATATGACTAAATGCTATATTACTAGAGAAACTTTAAGCCTATTGCTTGTTGATGCTTCCCAAGCACTTTGGATGCTACGCAAGGGTATACCATTGAACTTACATGCTTGGTTATGCTTCTAGATTGCTTTTGAGATGAGATTGGAGCTTTGAATCTTGACATTGTCTATCATTTAGTGTTATGTATGGCTATTTGATGCTCCAGTAAGAGCTTTGTAAGTTACTTGGGTTGGATGCTCCTCCCGGATATATGCTACTTGGATCTTGGATGTATGGATGCCTTACACATGATGTTTTGAGCTTTGTTTGCTCATCTAGAATTCAATTTTTTGTTCTAGTGGGAGCCACTACTTGACACTTGGATATTACATTGATCATTTGGTTATGCAATTAAGCTTGAGGATCTTCTAATGAGATCATGGGACTTGGTGACATGTACATGTAAAAAATTACACGACGCAACGAACAGAATATGAGAACGAGATAGAGAGTACACAACATATAAGATGAGAATCAGTAAATTCTTTAGCTCCAAAAAACTGATACAAAGATGGCTCTGTCCACCTGTGCGCTTCCATTGTGTGAAGCTTAGATGGCGATCTAGACAGAAGATAGGTGAAGAGCTTAAGGCTAGCTGGAACAACAACTCTGACTGGGTGAAAGATGAGTGATTGATGGCTACGAAGGGGTTTATCTTTTATAGCCCGCAAAGGTCGTTAGGTTGGCCTGCTGACCGACCTACCATATGAGCCTCCACTAGTCGGCCAGGGAATATTCCAAGGAATATTTCCTTTACCATTGGGTTGGGGGCGCTGCCCTCGGACCCTCGCCAGGGGGGCCGCTGGCCCCCCTGGGACCCCCCAGCCAGGGGCCGCTTCCGCGGCCCCCGGACCCCAAAATAGGGGCCCCTTTTAACTCCCTTATCCCGCAACTCGATGCAATGTGCCTCGAGTTGCTACCAGCTTAACCACTCCGTCTAACCCAAAGATTAGACCCACACCGGTCACCTTTTTGCCATCCGGTCACATTGACCTCATTTGATATACAAGTTAGGACTCAACCAATGTCTGGGCTCACATTTGGCTTCTCCTCATAATGGGGGCCTTACAACTTTGAGCACCGTGGATCATTGGTAGCACCTAATGAGGGTGGGGCATTGATCATATCTAACACCCCCCTCAATGTCCACCCATAGGTGAACTATCTCCTCAGCCCAATGTCGAGTCTTTGAAGATGAACTTGAAGCATATCCTTCGTAAGTGCTTTGGTGAAGATATCTACTCCATTCTCCTTTGTTGGACAGTAGACCAGTTCCACTATCCCATCCTCCATCAAATCACGCACATAGTGATACTGGATCTCTATATGTTTGGTGCGTGCATGAAACACTGGATTTTTGGCAATGGTGATGCAACTCTGATTGTCACATCTCAGCACTGTTGGTTCTTCATCCTGCACTCCCATATGCCACAGAATCCTTCTCAACCATACTGCTTCACATGCAGCAAAACAAGCTGCCTTGTACTCTGCTTCGGTAGAAGACAATGCCACTGTTGGTTGCTTCTTTCTAATCCAAGAGAAACTTCCTGAACCCAAAGAGAAACAATAACCAGAAACTGACTTCTTGGAATCACTGTCTCTTGCCCAATCTGAGTCACAGTTCCCCACAAGAGAAGTTCCAAAACTGTATGTGATATCATAGTCAAGAGTTTCCTTCAAGTATCTGAGCACCCGCATCCCAGCCTTCCAATGACTCTCATGAGGTTTGTTTGAGAACCTGCTCAAAACACCAACATCAAAACTGATATCTGGTCTGGTGTTACACAAGTAGATCAGACTGCCGACCAACCTCCTATACCTCCCAATGTGTACTAGTGCTGATGTATCCTCGACGGATAACTTTGCATTCACCTCCATAGGTGTAGCTATCTCCCTGCACTCAGTCATGCCAAATGCCTTCAAGATCTCCCATGTATACTTCTTCTGAGAGATGAAGATCTTTCCTGGCTCTTGCCAGACTTCAATCCCCAAACAATAGTGTAGCAAGCCCAAGTCTGTCATTTCAAACTCAGAACTCAAAACCTTTCGAGTTTGGTTGATCATATATTCATAGTCACATGTAATAAGAAGGTCGTCCACATATAGGACAATCACTACAGACTTTTTACCATCCCTGTAAATATACAAGTTAGCATCTGAGGCACATCTTTTGAAGTTTAGGTTTAAAAAGAACTTATCTATCCGCTGGTACCATGCTATGGGGGCTTGTTTCAGCCCATACAATGCCTTCTTCAGCTTGCACACTTTGTTCTCTGAATGGGGGGCCTCAAACCCTAGTGGCTGAGCCACGTACACCTCCTCCTTGAGGTCACCATTTAAGAATGCTGACTTAATATCCATTTGGTACACTGGCCACTTCTTGTGGGCAGCCACTGCAAGTACCGTGCGAAGAGTTGTCATTCTGGCAGTTGGGGCAAATGACTCTTGAAAATCAAACCCTTCAACTTGTGAAAATCCTTGGGCAACCAATCTAGCTTTGTACTTTTCTAGGTACCATCAGCCTTATAATTTACCTTCCAGATCCACTTGGTGCCAATAACCTTCCGCTTTGCTGGTCGATCCACTAGCTCCCAAGTGTCATTCTTCATTATGCTGTCATACTCCGCCTGCATAGCAGCCTTCCATGATGGATCTGCAAGTGCTTCTTCTAAGTCAGTTGACTCCTTTACTTCTCTCATAATCTCAACCATCAAGGCCATATTGACTATGTGAGCAGAAGCCCTCCTTTGCTCCTCTATTCTCTGAGACCTCCTTGGTCCGTCTGCCTTCTCCTCAACAGATGCAGGCATAGGATTATTGTGGTCATAGAGCTACTTCACCCAGCGGGAAAATGGATTTTCCGGTGGGGTGATATCAAGTTGGTGAACTTTTTCCTCATCATTTGAAGATGATGCTTCCTCCTCCTTAAGGATAGGGTTAGCTCTCGGGACAGGTTCATAGTGGACTACTTCTTCGCTTGATGATAAAGTGGAAGAACTTGCCTTCTCCTCCTCCACTGTATGTGGCTCCTCCTTGAACATCACATCACGGCTCGCGATGATCTTCTTTGCCTCTTGGTCATATAATTTGTAAGCCTTCTGCTCATCACTATAACCCAAGAATATACATTTTCTACTTTTTAGTTTTAACTTGTTTCTCTTCTCATCTGGAACACGTGCATAACATTCACATCCAAAAATTTTGAAATGTGAGACAGATGGTTTCTTACCAGTGTAAGCCTCATGAGGTGTTTTTCCCTTGAGAGCCTTTGTGTAGCTCCGATTTAGAATGTAGATTGCAGTATTAACAGCTTCAGCCCAAAAATGGTTAGGCAATCCCTTGCCCTTTAGCATGCATCTTGCCATCTCCACAATGGTGCGATTCCTGCATTCCACAACACTGTTCTGCTGACGTTTGTGAGGCGTCGTCAATTGACGCTTGATCCATTTGCTCTTGCAAAAGCCTTCAAACTCCTTTGAGTTGAACTCACCACCACCATCTGTTCTAAATTTCTTCACACTTTTCCCTGTTTCATTCTCAACAAGTTTTAGCCATTCTTTAAACTTACCAAAAGATTGAGCCTTATCATGAAGGAAGTACACCCACATCTTCCTACTGTAGTCGTGGATAATCAACATAAAATAAGAAGATCCCCCCAAGGCCTGTGTAGGCATCTTACCACACAAGTCAGCATGCACCAACTCTAGAGGAGCCTGTGCTCTATTCTTGCTTTCTTGTGGAAATGCCTTTCTCTATTGCTTGCCCATCATACAAGCTTCACATGGTTCCTTCAATTCAGTTATTGTAGGTAGGTGAGCAACCATACCTTGCTTTTGCATCTCCTTCAACACTGCAAATCCGATGTGTCCAAACCTTTCATGCCAAAGCTTACTTGTGCCCACTCCAGCGGTGGCTGTAAGAGCACTTAGCTCATACTGGTTGTTCCTTCTTTCTCCTTTGCCAACAATTGTGCCAGCACTATCAAGAATTTCTGCACCTGTCTTCTTGAACCTCACTTCATGACCAAGATCAGTTATGGCAGCACAACTGATAAGAGGTTTCTCTTGATTTCGGGAACATACAACACACTTGAAAGCTTTTTTACTTCACCATTTGCAGCAACAAAAGAAATAGTACCTGTGCCCGCAGTAGGGCATTTAGCATCATTTCCAACCATCACAGTGATGGATTCTTGTAGAGGCTGCATAGAACTGTATAGACCTTTCTTGTTGGTCATGTGACGGGAGGCCCCACTATCCAACACCCATGAGTCAGTGGTAGATTCTTCTTGCGCCGAGGAGCACACTTTCTCAATGGTCGCCATGAATAATTCCAACTCGGCTTCAGCTGTATTGGATGTCTCTTTCCCTTTACTTTTAAGGGTACCATTCTTTTCATCTGCCTTCTTGACACGACAATCTGCAATTGCATGTCCTTTCTTCTTGCAGTAGAAGCACTCTCCTTGAAACTTCTTCTTGCTGCCCTTCTTCTTTTTGTCACCATCATTTTTGGTGGAGGAACCACCTTTGCCTTTTGCATTGGCAGAGAATGCAGCATCTCCAGTGTTGCTTCCTTCTCGGGCTTTTAGCCTCAACTCCTCCTCCATCAATAATGCACAAAACTCCTCAAAAGTCAAAGCTTGAGGTCTTACCTGAGTATTAAGGGCAGTTACTAGTCCATCAAAATTTTGTGGACAAATCCGAAGACACCTCCGAGCTAGCTCCTCGCTAATCTTTTGTATCCCAGTGCCAACCATCTGATCGCGTAGATTCTTAATCCGAGTGATGAATGCTTCAACTATCTCTCCTTTAGCAAACTTCTCTGCTGCTAGTTGATTCTCCAAGTTTTGAATCCTTGTTTAGTTTCGTGTTTCATACTGACTCCTTAGTACATTCCAAGCCTCTGACGCTTTGGTTGTATGCTGAATCAAAGTCAGAACATTGTCAGAACAGCTTGTAACTAAGGCACACAATGCATCTGCATTCCTTCGTTTCCAAGCTCGTAGAAGATTTGCATTTGGAGGAATCATCACACTAGAATTTGATGGGTCGGGGGTAGGCTGTGGTTCTGCGTTAGTCCCCAGCACAGTCTCCAGAAGCTCATAAGAATCAAGGATAGTTGTAATTTTGAACTTCCACAAGGTGTAGTTTGTACCATCGAACTTGCCTTCGTTGAAGGTTGGTGGATGAATCCTCAGTTTTTGAATAGCTGGTACAACAACACCACCTCCTGCACCGCTTCCTGATATGCTAGAACTGCTTCCAAAAGTCGATATAGTTTCTCTTTGCTGTTGAAGCCTTTGCCTCTTGCACACTCTTCAATCTCTAGAGCCCCCTGGGCTCTGATACCATGTAAAAAATTACACGGCGCAGTGAACAGAATCTGAAAAAGAGATAGAGAGTACACAACAGATAAGAGGAGAATCAGTAAATTCTTTAGCTCCAAACAACTGATACAAAGATGGCTCTGTCCACCCGTGCGCTTCCACTGTGTGAAGCTTAGATGGCGATCTAGACAGAAGATAGGTGAAGAGCTTAAGGCTAGCTAGAACAACAACTCTGACTAGGTGAAAGATGAGTGATCGATGGTTGTGAAGGGTTTTATCTTTTATAGCCTGCAATTTCGTTAGGTCGGCCTGCTGACTGACCTACCATATGAGCCTCCACTAGTCGGCCAGGGAATATTCCCTTTACCATCGGGCCGGGGGCGCTGCCCCCGGACCCCCGCCAGGGGGGCCGCTGGCCCCCCTAGGACCTCCCAGCCAGGGGCCACTTTCGCAGCTCCCAGACCCCAAAATAGGGGCCCCTTTTAACTCCCTTACCCCACAACTCGATTCAATGCGCCTCGAGTTGCTACGAGCTTAACCACTCCATCTAACCCAAAGATTAGACCCACAACAGTCACCTTTTTGCCATCTGGTCACATTGACCTCATTTGATATACAAGTCAGGACTCAACCAATGTCCGGGCTCACATTTGGCTTCTCCTCATAATGGGGGCCTTACAACTTTGAGCACCATGGATCATTGGTAGCACCTAATGAGGGTGGGGCATTGATCATATCTAACAGTACATGCTCTTGTCATGCTTTATGTATGGAGTTGATGCTTAATGAGATGATCTGGAATTCCTCTTAGGCTGGCACCTATCTTTCTCATGATGCTGTTAGTGATGTATGCATCTTGGTTGGTTATATATTGAGTTTCCATTACATTGCTTAGTTTATTGTGCCTTTAGTTGGTCTCTTCTGTTACCTTGAGAACCACTCTGTCCATGATGGTTATGTTTATGGAATGTATCTCAATCTGACACACTGGTTTCGTGAGAATTCTTGGTGCTAATAGCATATTCATTCATTGCAAGTTGGAGCTATTTCCTAGTAGTTGCAATTTGTCTTATATCAGTGATTGCTCATCTTTGGCATTGATTTCTTATTGTCATATTTCATTTCTCAGAATGTTGTAATTGTAGTTTACTACATTGTTTATGTGAGTAGTCACCTCCATTTGATAGTTCTTTGCATTGAATTTTTGGACAATTCATTACTTGGTCAGTACCCCTTGTTTTTCATATTGATTTAGCAATGGTTTTAGGGCTATTTGTAGTAATTATAATAGCCTACTTGACATTTTATGCACTTGTTTTCATTCATTATGGCTAGTGACTTGAGTGATAGTGCTATCCTTTTAATATTGACAAGATAGATGGCACCAACTACAACTATTGGAAGGCCCAAATTTGGCAAATTTAATACAAAAAATGCAGGTTAGGCATTTGAAACATAAGGGTGTCAAGCCTAAACTTATTGATTCAAAGGATTGGGCTGAATTAAATGGGCTATGTAAGTCCACTATCATATTGTCCCACTCTAAGTAGGTGTTCTATAATGTCGTCTCTAATGGGCAGTCCGCATGGGACTTATGGGAAAAGATTCGCAATGTCTATGACCAACAAAGCCCCACTTCTCAGATGTATTGGTTAAAGAAACTGATCGACCTTCACATTAAGGAGGGCACTTCTATGTTAGTTCACTTAAATGAGTTCCATTCCATTATCAGTCATTTATCTTTGCAGGGGATTGAATTCAAGGATACTCTACTTTCCTTATTCCTCTTAGTTACACTACCACATTTCATACTATTATGTGTGCCAACATGCCTATTGATGGGGTATATTTGCAAGATGTGGAGGGTGCACTCTTGACTAAAGAGGTTAATGAAAAGAATGCCAATGCTTCCCGCACCTCTCATGCTTTGACACTTAGGGGCAATAATGATAGGAGTGATAATGCATACCGTGGGAGAGACTCTCAATAGTCGCATTCTTAGTCACCTGGACAATCTTGTAGTAAGTCCCATGGCTATCAATCCTCATTGATTTTTCATTACTGTGGGAAAGTAGGACATATTCGACTGCAATTCCATAAAATGTGTGAAGACAAATGCAAGGAAAAGGGAACGGGTAAAGTACAGGGCAAAAATGATAATCACAACATTGTTTCTAGCAAGTCAGTTATTAAGATTGAAAAGATTAGTGCATGCTAATTCTAATAATGATTTCATACTTGCACCTTCTTCTCTTGATACTTCATAGTTGATTGATTCTTTGTTAGGATATACTCAGTGTTGGCTGATAGATTCAAGGGCTTCCTTTCATGTGACCCCTCACAGAGAATGGTTTCACTCCTATTGCAATATGACTAAATCTGTCCATTTGGGTAATTCCTTGGCATTGGAGATAATTGGTTTTGGTGATGTCTAGATGTAGCTTGGTTCAGGTTGCATGTTTACTCTTCATGACGTACATCATGTATTGGCTCTCATGAAGACCTCATCTCTACTGTTGGCACTTTGGGGACGATGCATGCTATGCATTTTTTTTTTGGTGATTCCTCATGGAAGATTACTTGTGGGAATCATGTCATTACACAAGGTGCTAAGTCCAATACTCTCTCTACCCCTTGCTTGTATCTAGGTCAATTGACCATGTTTTGGTGGTGGTGGATGCAGTTCCACATGTATCTCTATGGAAATTTTGCCTTGGGCACATGTCCTTAAAATGAATAAAATGCTTACTCATTTGTTGTATCTTCAGCCCCTTGACTATAAGTGCTTTGAGTCTTGTGTGGCAAGCAAATATGTAATACACATTAAAAGTCTAGTACGACACACATAGGTGAGCCATTGGCTCTTGTTCATTTGGATGTATGTGGTCCCATGCCCTACAAGTCATTAGGTGGCACGAGGAATTTCATTACTTTATTGATGACCATACACATAAGGTATGGGCATATCCTATCAAGCGAAAATTAGAAGTCTTGGCTGCATTTCAATGTTGGCTTGCTTTAGTAGAGAACCAGTTTGGATATAGGCTGAAATGCCTAAGGTTAGATAATGGAGTGAGTATGTCTCTAAAGACTTTGAGTAGTTTTGTGATGAAAGGGGTATTAAGCGTCAGTGAACCATCCCATCCACCCCACCCGAGAATGATATGTTGAGAGCATGAATAGGACAATTTAGGAGCAAGTTCATAGTATGCTTAGCTAGGAAAACTTACCACAACATTTTTGGACTAAGGCAGTTACTACTACTGTACAATTGATAAATTGGTCCCCATATACTACTCTTGACTATCATGTTACAAAGGAGGTATGGTTTGGAAAAGCTCCCTCATATGCTCATTTGTGTGTCTTTGGTTGTGAGACTTTTTGCCATTTATCCGAGGACAAGCACAATAAGCTAGATCCTATGTCTTGGAAATGCATTTTTCTTGGTTATGGGGATGCAAGTGAGATGGGCTATCGCCTATGGGATCCGCAGGCTCGGAAGGTTATCCACAGTCATCATGTTTTCCATGAGGAGAAAATGCATAAGCAACTCGAGCTTGTTGTTGAGGTACACAGGGTGATATTTCACGAGGAGCCTCTTGCTACTGTATAGCCTACTAGATAGCTTGTAGTAGTGGCTGATACTCTAGTGGCATAGGTCCCTGATGCTCCATAGGGTGTACAAGCTCCACAACTAGATTTGAGGCGGTCTACTAGAGATAGACAACAGCCTACAATTTGAGCCTTTATGGATTATATTATGGTGAGAGATGCTAGTGAGACTCTTACTTATAATAAGGCCATGCATAGAGGTGATAATCATTCTTGGGAGAGGACCATGAGGTTAGAGTATGAATTACTCCAGAAAAATCATATGTGGGATTTGGTTCCTTTGCCTAGTGGAAAGTGTGCTTTGCCGTGCAAGTGGATGTACAAGTTTTAAAGTACCCCTAGATGTCCCAAGCCAGATATAAGGCCAAATTGGTTGCTAAGGGCTTCAAGCAAGAACATGGTATGGACTTTGATGAAGTCTTTTCTCCTATTGTAAAGATGACCACCCTATGCTTGGTATTGGCTTTGGTTGCTTAGCTTGACTTGGATCTTTATTAGATGGATGCCAAGACAACTTTTCTTCGTAGGGACTTGCATGATGAGATTTACATGGAGCAACTTAAGGTATTTGTAGACCCTGGTAGGGAACACCTAGTGTGTAGATTGTGAAAGAGTCTTTATGACCTTAAGTAAGAACCTAGGGAATGGTATCAAAAGTTTGATGCCTTCATGCATTCACATGGATATTCTCATAGTGATATATGGATCTATGCTTATATGCAAAGAAGACTCATGATGGTAGCCTTATGATTTTGATCCTCTATGTAGATGATATGTTGATTTTGTTGGGAGTGCTCAAGCTGAGTTGGATGCCTTGAAATATAAGCTCAAGAAGAGCTTTGAGATGAAGAACATGGGACATAAATAGAATATTCTTAGGATACGCATTACGCATGATTGCTCTAAGGGGCTCCTCTATTTGTCACAGAAGGAGTATATCTAGAAAGTCCTTGGGTGGTTTCATGTGTAGGATGTTAAGCCTATTGGATATCCTTTACCTTCTCATGTTGGTGAGTGAAAATGAGCGATAGGGGACATGATGTTGCATGAAGTCAAGTGGGGTAACACATGAAAATATCATTTTTTAATCTTTCTAACACTTACCCATAGCGGAACTCGGGTTTATAGATGGAAATCCCAAGTGCTAACATGCATGTTCGACATGTGGTTGTGATATTTCAGTTTTGAGACACGCGCCTCACGTAGAAGGAGAATAAAATGTATTCTCGCTTCCGATTTTGAGTCCATGAGTGGAATTTTATGTGTTAAGGGGCATGTTTTCCATCTAACAACTAAGGGGAAGCAAGGGGGGAAACTTGGAAAAATAGGGGAAAAAGCAAAAATGTGAGGAATTAAAAAAAAAAAAAGCAAAAAAGAAGAGAAGAGAAGTGCTCGACACAAGAACATCAGCGTGAGATATATATATATATATATATATATATATATATATATATATATATATATATATATATATATATATATATATATATATATATAGAGAGAGAGAGAGAGAGAGAGAGAGAGAGAGAGAGAGAGAGAGAGAGAGAGAGAGAGAGAGAGAGAGAAGAAGAAGAAGAAGAAGAAGAAGAAGAAGATAAAGAAGAAGAAGAAGAAGAAGAAGAAGAAGAATATTGTAGGCTGAAGAAGGGAGAAATTTGAAGCTCAAAAGAAGAAGAACAAATTGTTAGAAGAAAGAGACCGTAAAGCTGAAGTTATTGAAGTTGTGAAGCAGGATGGCAAGGTTGTTGAAGTCAATGGGCTGTTGATGCGAGTTCTTAGTTTTCAAATGATGGTAATAAGATTCTTCTTTTTTTCTTGTTTTTTTCTATTGCTGTGTGGGGTAGAGAGTTTGCAGATCAGTTTTGATGTATGGTTATGAGTGAAAGACAACAGAGGGATGTTCTTCATCTTGTTGAGAGTGATGCATGTTAGTTTTTGAGTGAGGCTTCCTGTCAGCAAAGAAGAATGGAAGTGAAGGGTCTCTACATCTAAAACTAGGTATGTAGCAGGGAATATGTATTATGGTCAAGTGTTGAATGCACGGACTCAAGTTACTGGAAATCTGAAAGGATTTGTAGCCAAGAAAATAATGGATCAGAGTTTGTAAAGTTCAAAGCTCCTGCGACTCTTCATCAATACAAGATTATGCTTTTGGAACAGAGAAGTTGTGTTTGCTGTATAAAGCATGCAGGAATTTAGGACTGCAGACTGTGCAGAGCTGTTTTAGGGCAGTAGATCAAGGAATTTGACTCTAAGTTCTTTTAAAGAATGATAGATTGGAAAGAGAGCTACAACTTTCCTTTTTTAAAGCTTGGCAATTTGAGATTTGACTTTAAGTTCTTTTAAAGAATTATAGATTGGAAAGAGAGCTACAACTTTTCTTTTTTTAAAGCTTGGCAATTCAAGATTTGGTTAGAAAGTTATGAACTATTCCGTGTAATGCTCCATAAGGCAATTTCTGTGCTCTATGAGGAAATATGTGAATTCAGTAGCATCTATGTCACCAACTTGGTTTCTCATGAAATTCATCATGATTATCCATTGCTATATCAGTGTAAACTTTGTTTTGATGCAGCAATGAAATGTCCACATCAGTGAAATGCTTATAGCAGTTGAGTTGGCATGAAAGTTGGCCATATAAAGCTTTGAATACCAATGTATTTGGTTTGTATTTATGTGTGCTTTGAGGAAAGAAGAACAGAGAGGGTCTACAACTGATTTTGTACTGCTTGAAGCAATCACGCTTTATGGGGCAGTTTGCTGCGTGGGGTTGCCATCTCTAAAAATAGGAGTTGTATGAATCTAAAAGCTCATGTTGTTAGAGTCCCTACCATAGTTGATTCAGCATCAGATTCTCTCTAAAAATGGTAATTCTGAGCTTGAAGGTTTAAACTGCTCAAGTTGTCGAGTTGAAGTCTCAGTGAGGAGTGAGCGATCAATAATTTTTTATCATGTGTTCAGTGGTGCCATCTCGTGGGTTTTGTTGAGGTGAGATCTTGGGTCTTTATCCTATGGTGTCGTCTTGGGGGTTGTTAGAGGCCGACTACCCAATTCACCTACCATAGATTGGTTCCCCTGCTGCGGATCTCATGTGTTGAGGATCTCTTGATGATCTTATCAATTGGGAAGTGTAAGGTATAGAAACCAACCTATACACAAGCTCAAGCATGGCGGCTTTTGGATATGAACCCTTATTTGGTACTAAAAATGAAGATGCTAATCAGTTTATCAAGAGATTGGAGTGGATGGCTTACCATGATCGAAGGGACACTGATGTAGATAAGCTTCGAATGATCAGCATGTTGCTTGAAGGCTCTATAAGATTATGGTGGAACTTATTGAATGAAGAGATAAGGGCAAATTGGAATGAAGTTAAAAATGAGTTACTTACAAGGTTTGTAGCTAAGCAAACCTCCGAGAGTTTATGGAAATATTTGGAAATGATGTTTCAGGGAGAAAATGAGGAAGTGTCTAAATTTGCTGTGAGATTTGAAGCAAAATGGATAGACATTGCATAGAGTATGGAGCAACCTCCCATGACGTTCTTGAAAAAGGACAAGTTTGTTTCATTGCTCAAAGCTAAAATTAGAGAAAGATTCTGATCAAAGACCCTGATATGTATGAAGATCCAGTCAAAATAGCCAAAGAAAAGCAAATAAAATACAATTAAGGTCGGATCAATCAAGAGGTATTGTTGTGCATGCATTTTTACAGCCTAATCAGGTTGACACTGCTGTAGGAAATGTAAGACAGCAAGCTGTGAATCTTCATGGGGCATTTGAAAGAGTGGAGAATGGAACTCAACAAGGCCATAGGAAACTTGATGATGATGTGATTAGTAAACTGCAGGAACAATTGGCAAATCTAAATTTGAATATGAGCCTATTGTAGGCAAGGCAACCTCAAATGCAACCTAGATTTAGAGGACCTCCAAGAAATAGATGGGAAAACTTTGAATGCTTTAATTGCAGGGAGAGAGGTCATATTGCTCCCGATTGCCCTTATCCAAGAAGAACATGAGGGAAGATGTATCCCATGCCACAAGGGAATGTTAGGCAAGATGCTAGACCTCAACAGGAACAAAGGCCACTTGAACCAGCTAGGCAACAGTTGGAAA
Source organism: Lygodium microphyllum (assembly GCF_053477565.2). NCBI lineage: Eukaryota > Viridiplantae > Streptophyta > Polypodiopsida > Schizaeales > Lygodiaceae > Lygodium > Lygodium microphyllum. The sequence continues at coordinate 43,916,795 of NC_141152.1, forward strand.
GAAGACCTAATGAAGGCACATCGGGTATGAATTTGATCAAAACCAACATGTATGATGATGGGGAAAATGCAGATGTTCTAGCTAATAAGAGAGTCAAAGAGAGGGATACTAAAATTGAAACTCAAAGGGAAGCAAGGATTAAAAAGGGAAAATAGGTTGCAGACATCCAGAAACTAACAGGAAAGCTAGACCACGAAGGAAGATTCAAATGGGGAACTTTGCTTTGGGAGTCGATCAAGTTCCTTACAACTTGCTTGAGGATTTAAAAGGTAAAAAGGCTGATGTTACATATGGTCAACTACTATAGATGAACTCATCTTTGAGGAGGCAATGGCATGGTTTGGTTAGCATCGGGAAAGGAAAAACCCAAAGTGGGCATGTTGGAGTGGTATACCTATCAAATGTGAAAGACATTATACCTGTCATGGATGCATGGATACATGGAAGGAAAATTGATCAAGTTTATGTTGATGGTGGTGTACAAGTTTGCGTAATCACTGAAGAAGAAATGTTGCAAATGCATCTTAAAATGACAGGGAAGTCATTATTTAAGGCTAAAATGGCAAATAGCTCAAAAGTGAAATGCTTGGGAGTCATTGAGAACTTGGAGATCAACATTGGAGGCCAAAGAGCATGTTTGGATTTCCATGTTATGTCTGCAATACTTGGGGCATATCCTCTTATTTTGGGATGGCCATGGTTGATTGGTATGAGATCTAGACAAGATTGGTATAGAGGTCAATTGGAACTTTATCTAGAGAAGCCAGTTGATAAGAGGGTGATCTTTGACCTGAAAATAGGGTCTGTCATTCAAAGTGGACATGAAAGTGATGTTGGAGGTGATGAAAGTAGTGATTCAAAAAATTACAGTCTTGATGAGGAAGACAGAGAATGGGAAGCTAGCCTACTCTCTAGGGATGTTGACCTCTTTGAGTTGTCAATCCAGGGTTCAAAAAGAGAGGAGAAAGTTGTAAATATTGCTATAGAAAGTATAGACTTCATGCAAGAAACTTGTAATCAACAACCTGAAATGAATGTTGCACTGCTTAAGCGTATGAATATGCTGGGAAATGACTTGACTAATGATAAAAGAGATGAATATTCATCTATTTTTCAAAAATACCCAAAACTGTTTGCTAGAGAATATCATCAACTGAGGGGTACTAACAGCAATTCAGAAGTTGCTTGATGTTGAATTTATCTACACTGTTGATGATGCAAAGTGGGTGTCTCTTGTTGTAATTAGAACAAAGAAGAATGGAAAGTGGAGAGTATGTGTTGATTTCAAGCCTCTTACTGCAACTACCAAGAGGGACTACTATCCACTTCTGTTTCAGGATGGGATCTTGGATCAAGTGGCTGGTCATGAATTTTACACTCAAAATCGCAAGTGTCCTAGAACTAGCACCCGTATAGGAGGGGGTAATCTTATACGACATGTCACCATGAAAACGAAACAAACCAGAGGCAGATTAGGCAACCCCAGTCAAAAAGTGAATGAAGAAGCTCATTTGGAACAGTGTAGGAGAAGGCAAGCTCAAAAAAAAGAGGGAGCTCCAACTACTTTGGCAAGGTCCTCTCAAGAATGAGGGAGGCCCTATCAAGGATGAAGGATGCTCTCTCAAGGATGACAGAAAGCACCAAATATTCTAGTAAGGTTCTTAGAAAGGCTGGAGATAAGCACTAAATATTCTAGCAAGGCTATGTTAAGGATGAAGGAGAGTCTCCAAGGGCTCTTGTAAGGAAAGCGCGAGGCACAATGTAATTCATTCTATAAGAAATGCAGGTTTCCTCCTGTGCAAGTTGCAAACCCTAAACGGACATAGGTGAAGGCATAATGCAACTTGAAGGGAATCGAGAAAAGCATGGTTCCACTCGTGTCATTGCAACCTCAAAGGGCGAGAGGGGGATCCATCCCAATACCATCTTCAATTTCAAGGGATAGATCTACTCAAGGTCAGCATCAAGGAGGGATTAGCCCCAACACCATATTCAATTTCAAGGGCCAATCCACCTAACACCATCCCCTGCAAGGGCTTGTATACAAACTCAAAGAAGCCATATGGTTACACCCATCCCACCTTCTAACTACTATCCATTAGTGCCATGGCACTAGCACTAGGCTAGGAGGGGGTAATGTTAACCTCAACAGTACAAGAAGAAAGCGAAAAAAGTGGAAAAGCACAAGTCAAGACCTAAAAGAGGTGGCCTAGAGGGAAATCGGACACAACAGAGGAAGCATGAAGGGAAATGGCCAAAACTACAAGGGCGGCCTCAAAAGCTAAGTCAAAGGCAAAAACACATTTTTAAATGCAAGGCACCCCTAAAACTGTTTGTAAAAGAGTGCCTACTTCCTCCTATGCAAATTGTAAAGGTCAATGGGCGATAGGAAGGAAGCTAAGAAGATAGGGGACAATGGGAAAGAGGGCTGGCCATGTAAAAAGGGGATGGCCACCCAAGAGGGATTTAGTGTTTTGTATATAAAGTTGAAAAGTGAATGAGGAGCTCATTCTTTGGTGTGTGGCAAAGTGGACTCATCTCCTTCTCTTCTTCTGAGAGAGTGAGTGTGTGAGGGTGAGGGATTAAGGAGCTTGAAGGTGGAGGCTTGAGGTTGCTTGATCTCACATCACGAATTGTGGAGCTACCAGTGTGCTTGAGGGAGGAGGCAACTTGTTTGGGCATCAAGGTAAGCTCACTACACCCCGGTAGGATTGAAGGTGCATCACTAGGTGAGAGATAGCCATAGGTGTTTGCTTGAAATGATTGAAAGAATAAGCAGTCAATGGGTCTTGGTGGTTGAGCGTGAGCTCTCGTCACCTCTGCACATTCTTTCTCTATAGGTAGGAGAATCCCATCACTCCCAACTTTCAACTCCTTCATAGTGTATCAACAATGAATTTCCCAACTCCTTTTTGTCAACAATTTAATACTTTGTCTCTACTAGTACTTCAACGTGAATTTTTTGCCATTTACACTCTCATTGAAAAAATTCTTTTATGATTTCAAACATATCTAGAGTACATACATGTATAACACAATTTTCACACATATTTTTAGCATTCATGAAAACTGCAATTTTAGCCAAAGTATCAGTAAAAATTGGTTCATCAAATGTCCCTAAAATGTAGTCATCTGTAGGGCCAAATTTTCATATTTCCTAAGCTCTTTTTTAGCTTTATGCACATACATCCTTTCAACCTTGCACATAGCTTGAATCATTTGCTATCCATACATGAAAGCTAGTAGTAAAAACTTTTTTTCCTTTATCAAGAGGCACAAGCATCCTTCGAATAGCACTACCATAGCCTCCTTTATAACAATGCCACCTAAAAACCCTTAAATTCCTTAGCATTTGATGGCATTGGATAGTCCCTAAGAGTCTATCTATTACGTGGATGATTAACATACACAAGAAATAATTGTGCTACTCTTCTACCATATTTGCTCCTAACACAAGCATATGAGGACCCATCATTAATCACTTTTGTCTCCATCCTTGTTGTTGCCACAATGTATGGCTCTCCCAAGATAACCAAATAACTATAAGTATCTTGTACAAAGAAATGCTAGTCATTGTGCACATAACTAATAGTCACATGTACATTGGGGCATGCAGCATAAAGTTCACCAAGCAAGTTATTTGCAGCCCACATTCTCCAAACATGGTCTATATCTATTGGCCAATCGCCACTCTCATACAAACTATGTATCATAATATTGATTTTAGACCCATTATCCAATAATGCAATACATGGAGTTTTCCTTTCACCTATCTTCACAAGTGTTTCAATTGTAGCTCTTGCCTAGTGTGTGTGCAAGTAATGACTTCTAGGAATAAAATTGCCTTCCTCTTCTTCACTAGACTACTACCACATAACTTCTCTATGAGTAGTGCTACTCATAATGACATTTTCAACCAATACATTGTTATGTCCATCCTTAATCACCCCATTTTTAGCTTTAGCCTTCTTTATGATACCAATGGAATCATCAGTAGATTCCCAAAGAATACATTGCAAATCCAGTTCCTCATCAATTTGCATCAATGCTTGACTAGGCTCTCCCACAAACTATCATTTTCTTTTGATGATATAAATTATCATGACTTGGGAGCTTGTAGAAACATACATCTCTTCTTCCCAACCTCTCCACATTTTTTCCATAAGCAAGTTGAAAAATTTGCACCAATTTTTTCCATTTTTGGCTATCCATGACTAGCTTTCACAAAATTCCCACTTTTCTCCTTCTTTTCTTTTGCATGTTCACTATATTTGGACACTTTGCCCTTGTCCCATGATACAACCTTTGCATCTATGCCAAATATTGGTCATGACACATAGATGAAATCATAGTATTTCTATATAATCTTCAAGTTTTAGTGCATGGACACACTATGTCATGAAATCACAATTGGCAAGCTATTCTATTTTTTTACTCATTAAGCGAGACATCGGCTTGCTTATAAGCCACCCACCACCACATGATCCCACCATGCCTAGTCTCCCATCCATGTAGTCATACTCTTGCTACTTGTGCCTTCTAGGGCAAGCCTGGTTCTTGCTAAGTTGGGGGCCACACAGAGACAAAAAGAGAGAGAGAGAGAGAGAGAGAGAGAAGAGCCACCCATGCCATTGTTTTTATGTCTACTCGTCTACTGCCTCTCTGCATCCATCCATCCCAACTTCCTCATGCAAGCTACTTGCTTTAAGAAGGCAAATGGCTGCTTCCCCTACCTTGCATGTATTCATCAAAGTAGTAGCAATAAAGAAAGAGAAGGACCAATCTAGGGATAAGCAACATACTATGATAGGATTGTAGGCATAGATATTGATATAGAGATGGAGAGGGATATTGCAGACATCAAGATAGAGAGAAAGCACTCTCTTTGGCTTTGGTGCTACTCCACCCATTGTCTCTCTATCCATATTCTTGCACATACTTTCCTTCACACCCACTAACATGGTAGAGAGAGAGAGAGAGAGAGAGAGAGTTGATGGTTGTTGTGATGTCTTAAGAAAAGGTGCCACATAGGCTTCGAAGCTTCTGTAACCAAAATAGAGCTTTAAATAATATATAGAATATATATGCAAGTCTTGCACTCAGTATCCATGAAAAATTGAGGTCCAATGTCAAGCAAATAGCAACAACAAGTGCACACCAAGAAGGCATTTACACATGGGTTCTCGATAGGAAAGAGTTTTCTAGAGAGTGCACTCTAGGCTGACGAGTGTACACCAACAAGGCATTCACACATGGGTTCTCAATAGGAAAGAGTTTTTTAGAGAGTTTCCCATTTTTCCAGAAGCAAATTGAGGACACATATAGGGAGTTTTTGAAAAACCCCCTGTTCCAAAGAAAATATTAAAATAAATTAATTTTCTCCAATTTTTTGATGGTGGACGTGGGCCTTGAAGCCTTCTCCAAAAAATGGGAAAGGGTCTCCTTTGGAGAAACCCTTTTGTGTGTGTGTGTGTGTGTGTGGGGGGGGGGGGGGGGGTGTGGCACAGGGTTCTCAATGGGAATGTGAGTTTTTCTAGAAAACTAGACCCCCCCTCCCATGTGACCTTGGGGGTTTCTAGTTTTTTGGAAAAACCTTCTAAAGACCCCCCCTGAAAACTCACCATGAGAGCAGCTCTCCCATGCCTTGCGCATTAGATCCCTATTCACACACACACATGCATGCATGTGCACACACACACACACACACACACACGTGTGTGTGTGTGGGGGGGGGTGGCGTAGGGTTCTCAATGGGAATGTGAGTTTTTCTAGAAAACTAGACCCCCCCTCCCATGTGACCTTGGGGGTTTCTAGTTTTTTGGAAAAACCACCCCCCTAAAAACTCACCATGAGAGCAGCTCTCCCATGCCTTATGCATTAGATCCCTGTTCACACACACACATGCATGCATGTGCATACACACACACGCGCGCACGTGCACACCCATGCCACATGCACACGCACATGCACACGCACACGCACACGCACACGCACACATGCACCATGCACCATGCACCATGCACCACGCACGCACGCACGCACGCACGCACGCACGCACGCACGCACGCACGCACGCACGCACACACACACACACACACACACACACACACACACACACACACACACACACACACACACACACACACGACATGTTGGCATGCATCCTCAATCATTGTTTCATGAAAATTAAATAAAATACAAGATATTTTATGTGCCACATGGCCAAGTGACTCTAGTCAACTTTGGGCCACTCATTGTTTTTTGAGATAAGACACAAGCACCTGAATACGCACAAGAAGGCACTCCAAATATTAGTTGAGAGAATTGGCTAGAGCCACACAAGCACTTTTCCTATGCACAAATAGGATAGCTTGCAAGTTGAAGAGCAAAGCTTGATTGCATTAGGACCCTCCTCCTCATAACCCTACCAAAGGAGGAAGATCAACCAAGTGTTTGAGTAGGCAAGAGCGTGCACTTACACAAACATGCCATGTGAATATAGGTGTCCAACCAAGTGATGCACCGAGTGAGACTTGAACCTTATAGTTGTGAGCCCAAGTGTTAAACGTCAGGTCATCACTTTTGGACTTCTCTAAAGCAATATTACTTCTACAATTTAACCTACATGCTCAAGATTGCTGTATTGGTTCTCAAAAATGTTTCCATAAACATGGTAGGGGTTGGATTGATTGGAAATAGTTAAGTTGTGGCTCTGCAACACTTTTCATCATAATGTGCACCAAAGAGCCCTCATCTGCCATGCACACATTCAAGCATCACTTTCATGCATGGTTGCCATAGCCTCCAACAAACATTAGAAGTCACTAAAGTTCTTAAACTCCTAGCCACTCAAGTGAATAGCCCCTTTTAGCACTATGTTGATATAATTAGGCATATCTTGGTTCGTTTGTTCACACTGATCATGAATCCTATTACCCTTTGGTCCATATACCCTTGTGCACGTATCTTCACATCCTATGCCCTAACATAGGCTATCCCAATCAACACCTTAGCGTGCCGACTTGTTGCCCAGTATCAATGTTACTTTTGATTTATCCTATGTACCATGTCTACTCAAGACCATTTTCTTAACATCATTAGAGACTTGAGACACAAAGCACCAACACACTTGCCAATGGGTTCCTACCAATCACTATTTGGCACTATCATCTCACATAGTTTTAATCCATAGTATGTGAGAAAAAAGATAAAATACCTTCAACATGTATGGATTGTTAGAGTTTTTGCCCCTATTTACCATCTCTACTCACAAAGTGTATTTTGGGTGCATTGTTATTCATTTTCTTTCCTTGATTATGAAGTTTAACTTAAGGCCTCACCATTACGAATTCTTATTAAGTGGTGATGAGTGTCTACTACTCTAGGATCTTCATATTTTCCATTGGCTTAAGAAGAAAATTTTGGAATTTGGAATTTATGCATTCTAGAAATATATACTTGATAGAATTGGGCTTTGACTCAATCCACCTTCATTCTCAAAGTAACATTATCATGACATAACTTAACTTTACATACTTTGCATGGGCCCTAGCTTGGTTCCATCTTCATTCTCAAATCTCACTACAGGTGCCATGAAATGCACATCTAAGGGCACTCTTCCATAAGACAAAGTGCCTTATGTAGGGGTTCACACCCTTAGAAAACATGTTCAATAGGTATGCAACATGACTTCTAGGTGAAAAAGCATGCCACTTACAAAAAGAAAAGGAAGTAGGATGGTGGAGATTTTACAAAAATGAAGCAAAAGAAAGTCCAACATGTGCATATATAGGGGGTCAAATAAGCATTGCTTTTTCATAAAAGAGGGAGGAAATGATGGAGCATGCTACATGAAGCTTTCAAAAAGTATCAAGCATGGAGTTTGCTTGAAAAATAGATAAAGAACAAGAGATAAAAGTAAGTATTTTGATCATTTTTTCTTAGATGGGAAAAGAATATATGTAACATCTCGTAAGGGCCTTATGGTTTTATCTTGAAGGTTAGATCCATCTTAAGGATGTTGTCAACTTAATGTTAGATTTGTTGAAGCTTTTTGTAAAGATTGGCTAATCATTGAGATCATAGGATAATGGACTAATGAGATTTTGTCGAAGGATCATTCAAAGGAATCAATGGATACACTAATCTATCCCACTTGAGCCTTGGATGCATTTGTTCATGGTTTACGTATCTTCAGGGCATCTTAGATATAATCTTCAAAAACTCTAGAGGGCTTCTTGAACCTACCCCCTTCCCAAACCTCCCCTTTTGAATTAAAAACCCCTTTTTCTCACATTTAATCACACACACTCTCTTTCCCCTCCCCTTTTTAATTAAACCTCTCTCTCTCTCTCTCTCTCTCTCTCTCTTATTTAGATAAATTTGTTAATTTAAATTTCATTATTTTTTCTTTTTTCTTTCTCTTTTAATTGAATATTTTTAAAATTTCTTTTCTTTTTTAATTAAATATTTTTAAAAGCCATACTTTGAGAGAGAGAGAAGAAGAAAGAGAGAGAGAGAGAGGAGAGATAAAATTATTGAGAGAGGAAAGATAAAATTTAAAAGAGAGAAAAAAGCACGAAGAGAAGAAAATGAGTGAGAGAGACAGAGAGAGAAGAAGAAGAAGAGAGCAAAATATAGAGAGAGAATAAAAAAGGAAAAAAAGAGGAGAGAGAGAGAGGGAGAGAGAAGGAAAAGAGCAGAGAGAGGGGGAGAGAGAGAAGAAGAAGAAGAAGAAGAAGAAGAAGAAGAAGAAGAAGAAGAAGAAGAGAGCCATTATAAACAAAGAGAGAGAGAGGGAGTGATAAAACTTAAAGGAGAGAGAAATAGAGAAAATAAAAGAAATTAAAGAGAGAATGAAGAGAGAGAGAGAAGAAGAACCCTTTTTAAATCAAAAGTTTCTCTCTTTTCTTCCCCTCTTTTAGTTAGATTAAACTTTTTAATTTAAACTTTCCTCTTTTTTATTTTTTATTTTTCTTTTACTTAAATATTTAACATTTTAAAAATATCTTTCTTTTTAATTAAACATTTTTAAAAGCCATACTTTGAGAGGTGGGAGAAGGGAGAGAGAGAGAGAGAATAATAATAATAATCATCATCAACATCATAATCATAATAATAATAATAAGAAAGAGAGGGAGGGAGGAGAGAAAGAGAGAGTGGAAGAGAGAGAATTATAGAGGACATATAAAATTTAAGAGAGAGAGAGAGAGAGAGAGAGAAGGAAAAGAGAGGAGAGAATGGGAGGGGCAAAGAGGTTTATGAAAAACCAAAAAAATATTGGGAAAAAGGGAGGAGAGTAGAAAAGTAGAGGGGAAAGAGAGGAAAAGAGAGAGAGGGACTGAGAGGTTTACGAATAAATATGAAAATAATTAGATAAAAGAGAGGGAGAGTAGAGATGAGGGGAAAGAGAGAGATAGAGAGGAATATAAAAAACATAGGGAAAGACTGACAGGGGCGAAGAGGTTTAGGAAAATAAAAGAATAATAGAAAAAAGAGAGGGGGAGAGTACAAATGAGGAAGGGAAAGAAAGCACACAAGTAAAAGGGTTGAAGGGTGGTAGCCCAACAAGAAACCCTATGCATTGAAAATCTGAAGTGAATGGAAAGGATTCATTTTTGTGTGTGCAACTTTGTGGAGCTCTATCTCTCCATTTATTGTTTCTCCCTTCTTCTCCATAGCTAGAGCTTGAGTTAGAGTGAGCTTGTTATAGAGAGAGAGAGAGAGAGAGGAGAGAGAGAGAGAGAGAGAGAGAGAGAGAGAGAGAGAGAGAGAGAGAGAGAGAGAGAGAGAGAGAGAGAGAGAGAGAGAGAGAGAGAGAGAGAGAGAGAGAGAGAGAGAGAGAGAGAGTGTGTGTGTGTGTGTGTGTGTGTGTGTGTGTGTGTGTGTTTGATCTAGAATATGAGTGGGAGGCTTCTTCTCTTCTCTCTTGATCCTTCTTTCTCCCTATTCTCTCCTCTATTTGATCATGGTAGTGCAATGATTGGATTGAGGTTCCCATTAGTTCATGGTTTGATGGGAGCCCATTGATATGTGCATCAAGCATCATGAGACTTACACACATTCTCTCTAAAGAAGCTTTGTTGCTAGGACACCTAACAAAACTCTATACTCTTTTGCTAGGGCTTATGGTGATTACTGGTGTTGGATTGAGTATTCTACTTTCGTTCATGGTGAGCAACACAACCATTATGACTAGATTAGGGTTAGTAGGTAAATGTTGGATTTAGGGTTGCATGAATGTGCACTTATAGCTTGAAGAGGAATAAGCTTGAGAGCTCATAACATAGAGTATATTGAGAAGTATCAATGTAGAATATTTCAAGACTAAGTTTACTTTAGAGTGACATGGGTATATGTATGGCCAGTAGAAAGGAACCTCCTAGAGAGGGAAAAAATTACATAAGAAGTCCTAAGTGTGTTCACACACATTGATACCAATATATGGTAACAAATCCCCCCTAACAGTAGTGATGCAATTAATAAGAGCTAGCACACATGTATAGGGAAGTGCCAAACCTAAATGGATTATAATCAATCCACAAAGGGGAGTAAACCTACAGATTTGTCAAAAGCTTTGAGCTTCTCATGAGGCAGTCTTTGTGAAAAGATTTTCTAGGTTTATCTCTCTTGTAGAGAGTCTCTCCTCAACATAATAATAATGCACCTTGATATACTTAGTGCAAGCATGGAACATTGGGTACATGTGCAACTACTAGAGGCAAAAGAAGTGTAGTATCTATACTAGCCATTTTAGCATAGACTTGGATTTCTCAATCTCTACTTGGTAGTTGATTTTAAGCAAACTCGTAGAAAAATTTCTCTCATTAAGCGAAGGCATAACTATTGAAGCTGTTGGAACTGTAAAACTTGCAATTTTGAGAAGGATCCTTATATATAAATTAGGATACTTGAGCCATTTCACAATTTAAAAAAGGACACAGTGCTAATAATTTAATAGACAACAATCAACCTATGCGGTTTTAAAAAAGGAATCTAGAACAGTTTTGTCAAGAATTTCCCAAGTTGGTCAAATGCCATGTGGAATATTCAAACCTTATCTTCTTTTGTTGCTTCAGTAGATGTAATTAGGAAATGAATGTATGCAATGGATGGTTTGCAAAGTATTGATTCCCATTAAAAACGGATAGTTTAAGTGATGTGGTTGTTGTGGGTTTGGTTTTTCAATGCAAAGATTGACTCATTAAATTGTATAGATTGTGCACAGAGGACAATGGCTATCCCCAAGCATACTGCTAGTAGTTTATCCACTAGAAATGTTGATGTCTTGGGTGCTAGGACTAGCCCTATGATGATAGGTTTCTTTGTAGACATGAGTAACTCCATGAGAACCTTGGTGAGTAGTGGGGCTCTAGGGATGCTATCATAATGTATAGGAAGATATCATTGCCCTATGAGCCTGAAAGAGTGTGTAAGATTCCTATACTAGGGGATGGACGCTAGATGCTAGTGTGGGTAGGTTTTTTTTGTGTGATTTATTGGGAAAGATATGGATATGGATGATGGCCAAAAAAAAAAAGTATTTGCCTCTTGCCTCCTGTAAAGACTATTTTTGAATAACTATATTCCTTATTTTTGTATATATGTGATAATCAATGAAGGAACCTAGTTATTAGTAGGTTAATTAAGGAAGTTGGTTATAAGTGCTTAAATTAACCATATTAGGTTAGTTGGACAATTGAATAATACATTGGGTGTGTGCATGGAAAGTGGGGTAGTACTCCCTTGACAGGAGTTTCTTACAGATCGGTGGACTTGATAAATTTTTTGCTTCTTGAATAGGACCAATTTATTAGAGTCAAAATGATGACCATCCTAGGTTTCGTGTCTTAGAACTATCTTAACATCATTTTAGGGGACCGAGGTAAGACTTATGTGCATAGGGCCAATGTTTCACTCACCCTTGTTTCTCACTCTCATCAAACCAAGTATGTTGCTAGCTTGCTTCGATTGATCACACAAGTGGCTCTCCTAGCTCATTGTTAGATTGTCATTAAGTGACCTTCGTTGAGTCATTAGGAACTCCAACTTAGTCCTCATGGGTCAAGGTGGTGTCACTTAGGACAAGAAACTAGGCAACTACCAAATGTCCCCTCTAACATAGGAGATTGAGGCTCAATGAGAGGTAAAATAAACCAAACCTAAGCTTGGAGGCAAAAAGGAAGGTTATAATAGATCATTAGAAGTATTTAGGATGGATTAAAACTTCTAATCACTGGCACTCAAGCAAAATACCCATGCTATCCACAATTCACCATATCTAGGTTTCCTAAAGCTTCAAAATAAGAGAAATACTTGCCTTAGAGAGAAACAATGGAGTGCTAAACTTATGGCCATGGTTTGAACTGACATTGAGCACTAGAAATGCCTCTTGATGCAAGATGAGAGTCTTTGATGTAGCCCTATTTTTTCTGGCAAGAGAAGCTCAATGTTGCTTCAATGGAGGATGAAGAGTCTTCAATGTATCCCCTAAAAGCTCCAACATCAAGTTATGCTTTGTTAAAGATGGATTAAGTACTTGCAATGCCCTCAATTTCAGCAATAATTGTTGTTGATGAACTATGGAAGCCTTTTAAGGGAGCATACTTAGTAGGATGAAAGCTTGGAGCAATGGAAAAGAGAGATAAAGGAATAATGCTTCAAAGTGAGGCATAGGCTTCATATTTAGTCTCCAAGCATGGAGTAGCCTTGTAGCTCATGTACATACCTTCAACTTGCTCCTAGCACCATCATAGCACCTCCACATGTAGATCCAGCTACAATGATAACCACAATGGTAGTCTCTACACTCATTAAGTACTAATATTTCATGCTTTAAGGGTAGGGTTGAAAGAAATAGCCATATCAAAGATATCAGAGGATCTTGTGGCCATGGGGAGCTAAGACAAAGCTTTAAGAAGAAGAAGGAAAGCTCTCTTACAAAAAGTATTGAAGACTTTTAGTCTCTTCCAAGTCCAATGAAGGTTATTTTCCCAAGCTACCTATCAAAGTGGCTCAAAATTTATCCACGACTTGCTAAAACAGCATGGAGACCACAATTTTTATAACCAACTCCTATAAATGCCTCTAGCCATAGTGTCTTCTAATTGTAGAAATCCTACAAGTTAGAGCTAGTCAAACTCCATGTCCTGCACATACAATACCTATTTGAGATAGGATTTTATGATGAAAATTGAAACTGGATATGAAGAAAAAGAGGAGAAAATGGATCAAAGATCAATGCTCCGATACCACTTATAATGATGTGAATTGGGAGAGAGAAAGACATGAGAGAGAAGATTGTTGAAGGAGAGAGAAAGACTACAAGAAGAGTGAGAAGAGGGAAGAGATGAGAGAAACACTAAAAGAAGAGAGAGAAACATAGGAAATGAAATATGTCTACCATAAAAGCTAAAAGAGATAGATGAAGTAGGAAAAATACTTGTACTATATTAAATTGGTTTCAAAATGATTGGTCATTTCACCTTTTACCCTATTTCCCATCCTTTACAAATGAGCTCTAAGTATGTCCTTAATGAGTTGATTTACCCACTTGGCTTGTCCATTAGTTTGGGGATGGTAAGCTATACTAAAGCAAAGTTGTGTTCTGATGGCTTCAAACAAGCTCTTCTAGAAATGGGAAGTGAAGAGATAATGGTGATTGCTAACAATCCTCTTAGGTAATTCTTGAAGCTTGAAGATCTCCTTTACAAAGAGCCTCACAATATTTAAAGCCTTGTAGTTTGTTTTGATTGGTATAAGGTGAGCAAACTTTGTCAACATATCCACAATTACTAGGATTGATGAGTTGTATCATCCTTGAACTGAAGCTAACCCAACTACAAATTCCATATTGATAAAATCCCTTTTCATGTGAGGGATATCAAGTGGATAGTGTTTTCTTGGCATCCTAACACATTCAACTTTTATCCATTGGCAACTCAGGCATTCAATAATATGATTAAGTATACCTTCTTTGAGCTTCTCCCAATGATAGCTTTTCCTTACAATATTGAGAGTCTTTGCATAGCTAGGTGTCCTAAGAATGAGGAGTCATGAGCTTCCCAAAGTATCTTCTTCTTGAGTATTTAACTTGATGCTATTCACAGCCTTGCCTTGAAGTAGACAAGTCCTTCATGAGTAGAGGATTTCTAATACTTGAGCTTGAGTTTAGGGTCTATTTCTTTGGCTAGGATCTCCTTTAGTATATGCGATGCTTTAGATCCTTAGTTGCTTTCTCTTTGACAATTTCTATTATCAAATTATTGAGCATGGCACATAGAGATCTTGCTTTAGAGGGCTCCTCTAAGATGAGAGCATTAAGAAATGCTTTGTGGCTTAAGGCATCCACTACCTCATTTTCTTTGCCTAACCTATACTTGATTTTGCCCGATGTTGCCTCATGTTTAGATCTAGCTCGGCAAAGATCCATTTGAGACTTTTGTGGTCAATGAGACTAGACATAATTTTTTTCCAAGCAAATATTATCTCCACAGCTCAAGAGCATGGATCATAGCAAGTAGCTTTGAATCATGAATAGTATTAGTCTTCTCATGAGTCTTTAGTTTTTTGAAGAATAGGCTATTGGATGGCATTCTTGCATGTGTACACAACCTAGTATAAGAGAGCTTACATCTGTCACAACTTCTAACTCTTCATGTAGCTCAAGAATTTTCAAGATAGGAATTGTCACCAAACTTTGCTTAAGCTTTCAAAACTAGAATGCTCAATTTGAGTCCATATAATAGCAACATGTTTATTGAGTAAGTCAGTAAATGGTGCAATAATCAAGGCATAGTCCTTGATAAAGACCATGTACCATATAGTAAGACCCAAAAAATTGTACACTTCCTTAACCATTGTTGAGGGTGCCCATTTTTGCACATCCTTGGCTTTGACAAGATCCACCATAATCCCCTTATTGGATACTACGAATCCAAGATACTCAATCTACCTCTTAACGTAGGCATGTTTCTTCTTCTTGGCATAGAGTTTATGGGTCTTCATTTTTTCAAGGACAACACAAAGTTGCAGCTCATAGTCTTCATCTCTCTTAGAGTAGGTTAGGATATCATCAAAGAAAACAAGGACAAAGTCATCAAGATAGGGCTAGAAGATATCTTGCATTAGCATGTTAAAGATCACATGAGCATTGGTCAATCGGAAAGAAATTACAATGAACTTGTAATGGCCATACCTCATGTTGAAAGTAGTCTTTAGAATGCCTTCTTTCTTAATTCCTTTATGGTAATAACCTAATCTAAGGTCAATTTTGGAGAAGATCTTTGCTCCCAGAAGTCAATCAAGTAGTTCATCTATACTTGGAATCGGATACTTATTCTTGAGTGTCACTTGGTTCAATCCACAATACTCGATGTAAAGGTGAAGGGTTTTATCCTTTTTATTTTGAAACAACACCAAGGCTCCCCACAATGAGTTACTTAGCCTAATGTATCCATGATCCAAGAGTTGCTTGAGTTGCTTTGTTAACTTAATGGCTTCTAGGGTAGACATTTGATACGGTCTCTTTGTCATTAGAGTAGCTCTTTGTGCTATCTTAATCTCATGATCAACTTTCCTTTGTGGTGGGAGTTCAATCAACTCTTCTAGAAATACATCCATGTATTCCTCTAACAAGGATGGCTCTTCCTTAGCTTCCTTTCCATGCTCAATCTTATTAAGTTTGATTAAATAGACATATAGTCATTTTCTTAACCCTTTCATAATTTGAGAAGCTTTTGCTAGTTAGAGACTAGGTTTTCCCGCTTCTCCTTGAGTAGTTACTTGCTCTCCTTTTTTATTTTAGAATGTGATTTGGCCTCTCCCGCAATGAATATGAGCATCATTGGGGATCATCAACTAGTCCATTCCTAGGCAATCCTCGTAAGCTCTCAGTAAACTCTAAGCCAATGCATTGTTTTGAAGAAGCCCTCTGCTCATCAAGACCACTCTACCTTAGGGTGAATCCATTGAGGATCTTGCCCTCCCGCTTCTCTCTATGGAGCAGCTTTAGTTATCCAATTATCTACCATGATTTTTTCAACATATAAATATAGCTTCCTTAATTAAACCTTTAGGACACTAGGTTCGTTCACTTAATTTAAAATCACGATAATCAAACAAGAAAAAACAATTCTTCGTCAAACAATTCTTTATTTGTCTTGAAGGATCTTATTATCATACAGAAGTAATAATCCAAAGGTTCAATAGATTTATGCCCTTAACTAGTAACAGGGTTCTCAAGATGTCCAATCCTGGGTCATGTAGGGGTTAGGAAGCTCCTAACAAAATAAGGGATTCACTAGCCAAAGCCCCTTATGGCACCCTTACCACCTCCTACCTCTAATGTATTCCCTATAGAGCAACCTCTCACTAATCAAGGTCTGTCCAAGCTATCTGAGAGGTGGTAAAACCAACCCCCTTGGTATAGGGTTCTGCAACTAGCCTTGGGGGAGGTCGAGTGCTATCCTTCCTTTTAACATGTTGTATTTAGATTCAATTAGAATCCCTAAATATCTATAACACAAACATTTATTTCCTAGCATATCAAGCTATCCTTTGTATGTACTATTGAAATCACAAGTAGTATTTATCCTTATAGGCAACATTTGTTTGGTTTCTCTTCACCTTAGGAGTTAATAGAAGTCTCAAGCTAAGAACTTCTACCATCATTCCATTATCTTACTAGGAAAGTGGGCAATCAATTTTTCCCATGGTTATGGTTTCATTTAGACAACCCCTTTAGCTTAGATTCAACACGGATAACTAATCTATCGAGGGTTTCTTGCATTGGTAAAAAGTATTTTTATGCTTTGACAAAAACAATAATAAGTTGGATAAATATCCAAGACCTTGAAGATCTTTCTAGATACATAGTTCATTCAAATGTTATCGTTAAACAATCTCTTTAATACTGAGTAATTATCCTCCCTCCTAGCAAGGATCATATAGTCATGCCCTTGTTAGGTCTAGCATATCTTCTTTAAGCTTTTTGATGAATTTAAGTTCTACAAAAATATCAGATTTTTATGTCTAAGCAATCTTATGAAGGAATCTAACTTGTCCAATTTTATTTCAACTACAAAGTATAATTTATCTTGTTAAAAGGAAAAATCTAAGTATTTGATTTATTTTTCAACAAGGTAATGAGTTTATTTGTTTTTTATAAGATTACATTAGCATACCTTAATAAGGTAATGAGTTTATTTATTTTTCATAACATTATTTTAGCATACCTTACTAAAGTAAAATTTTCTTTTCTTTTCTCTAGATGATATACTTTATGCAAAAACACAAATTTCAAAATTTTAAGGATTATTTGTTTCTAAGTTTAAATTCATCTAACTAAATAGACTTCTCTTTCCTTGATCCTAGATTTAAGACTTTTTCTATTGTTTCATTCTTTCATTTGTCCAAGAAGAATATAATTTAACTTGTCTTATTGAAAATATGAACTACTTTTAATTTACCATAAATAATTCTAAATTTATTTTTCCAACTAATAATTTTATTCAATTAATTAATCCTAGATCATTATTTCATTCCTTTTTTATATTAAAAAATATTTCCTAAACCTTCTATCTTTTATCTATGAAACAACGTTTCAATGATGAAGGAAAGTATTATTTCATCTTCCTTTAATCAACCTTCATGAAGAGAGAACTTGGGATTGATTAACTAGCAATGGGGTATTATCTATGCTTACAGATCCATTTATGACTCTAGCACTTCCAACTTCAAAGCTTCCCTTCTTTGGGGCCATCATGGATGGATAGCTTCTTATGCATGATGCTCCTAAATTTGGCAGTCTTGATGATGTTCTATCTAGCTTAGGCATCTAGGATAGAGATGATTGTCTTTTGTGAGAGATACAAGAGGCAAAGTATCATCATGAATGGATGGGCCTTCAAGATGACAGGACCTTAGTAAAGGCAGTCTTCAAGATGATGGGTCCAAGATGATGAAGTCTGTCTTTTTCTCTCTCTTTTCCTCTTTCTTCTATCTTCTTCTCTCCCTCTACTTCTCTTCTCCTCTATTTCCTCCTTCTCATCTTCTCTTCTCCCTATCTCCTTCTCCTCTACTTCTTTGTGGTCTCTCCTTATTCCCTTTTTTTTCACTTTAACTCCTTCCTCTCTCTCTCTTGCTCTATATTTTCTCACTCATTCACTCACACGCACTCTCTCTCAATGTGATAAGGCAACCAAAAGACTAGCATCATGGTTCATAGATTAAGGATTTTTTAGCCTTGATGCAAGGGATAAATGCCCCTCCTTTCCCTTGTCATTATCATTGTGGCTTTCTCCTACATCTCACTGCCCTTGAGGCCATTGCAATCAACCACTTGTACAGTGATGGGGGGAAGAATATCAGTTTTCAAGATGAGTAGGTGGCATTCATTTCAAGGATCCTGGCAGGGTGTTCCTAACAAGGAGGGTGGTAGTGGCTCATGTTGATAGATGATGGTTAGTCTTTAATTTTTTTTTCAAAAAACTAAAAAATTTAACATTTAAATCCCCCCAGCCCCAAGTCACACGCAATGGGGAGGTTATTTGAAAACATTACAACTAATTAAGGAAGTTGTTTGTATGTGTGTTAGACATAATTATGTTAGAAATTTATTAGAAAACTAAAACTAAACCTTCAAGAAAAGTGGATGGGTGGATCCCTGATGGGTTCATCTATAGTAGAGTGTTCTCAGTTAGCCAAAAAAATTTGCACAAAAAAGTTAGACTATGAAATTTAGAAAGAGTTGAAGGTTTGATTGTCCAAAATACTCATCCTAGAACTCAACCTAATGTTGTATTAAGGAGCTAGATAAAACTATTGTCAAAGGGTACGATTAAATTGAAAATTCACTTGTGAAACATTTTTGCCACTAGTAAATAATAGACTTTTTTTAGAATGATGAAGCTTGGATGCACTTCTTAGAAATAGTGCTTGAATTCTTTCAATAGGTATCATTTCTTGGATACTAAGCTAGTGTAGAAGACTTTAGACAACATTGATATTAGTCAAGATGCATATACATAAATTTTTCAATAATGCAATCAAATATGAAAAAAGGCTAGGTACACAAATTTTTACTTCTAGGGCCATCTGTGGTGAAGACTATCAGACAAAGACTTAAATGGTAAAGTGATGGAAGTTTTAGGGGGGCCTTTCCATATCAAGGCTAGCCTCAAGGGCAATAAAAAAGAAATTATTTTCAATGAATCTAACAATATTTTTCTTGACTTGCCTATTGTAAAACATTTTATGATCAAATTCTATGATTATCTCTAGAAGAGACACAAGGAGTAACCACACTTATGATTAAGCTTGATAAAAGTGAGAATTTGAAATGTACAAAACTAGAAATTGTCTCTATTACCTTGATGAATAATGCACCTTCATTAAGTCCATGTAGTGATTCAATGTCATTTAGTATTCAATTTAAGCACAAAATTTGGTGGTTAATAGCTTTTGAAGTAGGTATAGGTACAAAGGATTTCGATATCTATATTGGGTCTTCCATGAAACTTCAATACCTAATGTGATTAAGAGCCAACAAGTAGGGAAAGAGCTATTTCTTGAGGGATTTGAAAACTGCAAGTTGAAATGGCACATAACTCAAGATTTGAACGAAGGGAGTGAGCACTGAAGTTGAAGCATGGAGTAGAAGCAAGAGCTATGGTGGAAGGAGCAAGAGAGAGAGAGAGAGAGAGAGAGAGAGAGAGAGAGAGAGAGAGAGAGAGAGAGAGAGAGAGAGAGAGAGAGAGAGAGAGAGAGAGAGAGAGAGAGAGAGAAGATGTGGAAACTCCGACAGTCACAATGTATGGTATGACCGGCCTTCTCTTTATTCAAATGTCACTAAACGAATAAATAATGAAGTGACAGTGATGGGTGCCCGCCACTTGAAGTGTACAAGTGTGTGGGCATGCACGTACTATCAGTGCAACTAATAGACAGGTGGCTAGGCATAGGCACCTTTACCTCCAACAACCTCGCACTTAAAGGTGAATGTGTCCCTAGTGAGAAGAGAATAAGAAAAAGTGACAAAGTGCAAATGTACATGAGTACTTAAAGGTGAATGTGTCCCTAGTGAGAAGAGAATAAGAAAAAGTAACAAAGTGCAAATGTACATGAGTACAATAGGATGAGGAAAGACGTCATCTCATCCAATACCCATCAAAAATCCTAAGGAAGGCAAAAGACTCCGCTGAGAGACTTTTAGTGAGCAAATCTGCATGATTTTGGTTAGTTGAGATCTTGACAAGCTCAATGGACTTGTCCTCAATGACCTCTCATATAAAGTGGTAACACACCTCAATGTGCTTTGTCTTCGCATGGAAGACCGGAACTGACCACATCAGTAATGCCAAGGTGGTTTGCCACCACACAACCTAACCAGAGAGCCTGCTTGAAAGCCTCAATGGCTGCAACATACTCTGCCTTTGTAGTATATAAGGCCATGCATTCTACACCCTCGACATCCAAGAAACAACACCTCCAGCAAAGGTGAAGACATAACCAAATGTAGACTTCTTATTGTCTGCATGTCCTGTGCATAATCAAAGTCAATGTATCCCATGACTCCTGTATCCTAGCTACCATAACATATGCACATAGGTGTTGTGCCCTCAAGTACCTCATGATACCCTTGACAACATCCCAATGTTGTCTACCAAGTGTAGCTATATAGTATGCCACAACTCCCACTCCAAATGCTATGTCAGGATGAGCGGCTATCATGGCATACATCAACTTTCCCACTGCTAATGCATAAGCGATCTTGACCATCTCAATCATCTACTCATCAAATTGTGGACAATTGTCCTAATTAACCTTCACATTGGTGGGTGAATTGGGTAGTCGGCCTCTAACAACCCCCAAGACAACACCATCTCACCTCAACAAAACCACGAGATGGCACCACTGAACACAAGATCAAAAAGTCTTGATCACTCACTCCTTGCTGAGACTTCAACTCAACAACTTGAGCAATTTAAACCTTCAAGATCAGAATTACCATTTTTACAGAGAATCTGATGCTGAAACAACCATGGTAGAGATTCTGACAACACGACTTTTTAGATTCACACAACTCCTATTTTTAGGGATGGCAACCCCACGCAACAAACTGCCCCATAAAGCGTGATTGCTTCAAGAAGTACAAAATCAGTTGTAGACCCTCTTTGTTCTTCTTTCCTCAGAGCACACATAAATACAAACCAAATACATAGGTACTCAAAGCTTTATATGACCAACTTTAATGCCAGCTCAGCTGCTATAAGCATTTCACTGCTGTGGACATTCCATTACTGCATCAAAACAAAGTTTACACTGATATAGAAATGGATAATCATGATGAATTTCATGAGAAACCAAGTTGGTGACATAGATGCTGCTGAATCTAAATTCACCTGTTTTCTCATAGAGCACAGAAATTGCCTTATGGAGCATTACAGCGAACAATTCATAACTTTCTAACCAGATCTTGGATCGCCAAGCTTTAAAAAAGAAAGTTGTAGCTCTCTAGCCAATCTATAATTCTTTAGAAGAACTTAGAGTCAAATTTCTTGATCTGCTATGTTGAAATAGCATGCTCTATACAGTAAACACAACTTCTCTGTTCCAAAAGCACAATCTTGTATTGATGAAGAGTCGTGAGAGCTTTGAACTTTGCAAACTCTAATCCATT
This sequence comes from Lygodium microphyllum, assembly GCF_053477565.2. NCBI lineage: Eukaryota > Viridiplantae > Streptophyta > Polypodiopsida > Schizaeales > Lygodiaceae > Lygodium > Lygodium microphyllum. Next base: position 43,938,474 of record NC_141152.1, read on the forward strand.
ATTTTCTTGGTTGCAAATCCTTTCAGATTGCCAGTAACTTGAGTCTGTGCATTCAATACCTGACCATAATACATGTTCCCTGCTACATACCCAGTTTCAAATGTAGAGACCCTTCACTTCCATTCTTCTCTGTTGACGGGAAGCCTCACTCAACAACTAACATGCATCACTCTCAACACGATGAAGAACAGCCCTCTCTTGTCTTTCACTCATATCCATAGATCAAAGCTTATGTGTAAACTCTCTACCCCACGCAACAGTAGAAAAAAACAAGACAAAAAGAAGACTCTTATTACCATCATCTAAAAACTGAGAACTCGCATCATCATCCCATTGACTTCAACAACCCTACCATCCTGCTCCACAACTTCAATGACTTAAGCTTTACTGTCTCTTTCTTCTAATAATTTGTTCTTCTTCTTCTGAGCTTCAGATTTCTCCCTTCTTCAACCTGTAAGATTCTTGTTCTTCTCTCTCTCTCTCTCTCTCTCTCTCTCTCTCTCTCTCTCTCTCTCTCTCTCTCTCTCTCTCTCTCTCTCTCTCTCTCTCTCTCTCTCTCTCTCTCTCTCTCTCTCTCTCTCTCTCTCTCTCTCTCTTGCTAATTGTCTTGTGTCGAACACTTCTCTTCTCTTCTTTTTTTCTTTTAAAAAAAAACTCCTCGTGTTTTAACTTTTTCCCCTATTTTTCCAAGTTGCCCCTTTCTTCCCTTTAGCCCCTTGCCATGTAAAATTCCTCTCGGGGACTCAAAATCAAAAGCAAGAATACATTTTCTTCTCTTCCTACATGAGATGTGCGTCTCAAAACTGAAATATCACAAACACATGTCAAACATGTATGGTAGCACTTGGGATTTCCATCTATAAACCCGACTCCTGCTACGAGTAAGTGTTAGAAAGACAAAAAAATGATATTTGCATGTGTTACCCCACTTGACTTCATGCAGCATCATGTCCCCTTTCACTCATTTTCACTCACCATGATTAGCCATCCCCATGGTTTGGAACACAAAGGGTGAACAAACCTTTATTAAAAGCTTCAAAAACATCTGACAAAGACAAACACCTTTTTCTGAAAGTCTACTTAATAGAGCACAGCACAAAACAGTTCATAACTTTCTAAACAGATCTGGATTGCCAATCTTTAAAAAGGAAAAATGTAGTTCTCTTTCCAATATTTAATTCTTCATAGCAACATGAGTCAAATTCCTTGATCTGCTACCCTGAAACAGCTTTGCACAGTCTGCAATCCTAAATTCCTGCATGCAGTCCACTTCAGACATCAACCTTCTAGAGACCATAACTTTTGCATTCTTGCTCGGATCAACACCAAACTTGTCAGAGACCTTTATAGGTGTAAAAACGCACTTTGAATATGCTATCCATCATTTACAACCATTTGATCAACACCAAATTTCAAAAAACTGAATCTGCCCCAAACAGTAAACTGGAAGTAACGTATGGAAGTAACCTACTTTATGTATAGTATGTACATTACTTAGATCCCCTTGAGTTACAGGATTCTATAGATATATTTCTTTAGACGGAACCCATTGATTCTATTGTTGTGAACGGTCCCATCTAAATCTTGTAGCAATTAAGTGTCATTTTCAAACTTCTGTTTGATGAGGAAAGGTCATTCCCATCTAACTTGAACTTGGTTTGAAAAGTGGAGTCCAAGCTACGGTCATATCTCATAACCAGCCTTCCCTCTACAAGATTCTTCTTCCTCAACTGTGTATTAAACCATTCCTTTCTCTTCACAATCTGATTTTCATAACAATTCGTTGCTTGTTGCCTATCCAGCTGTAGGGTATGCAAGTTCAGACATTTGTCAATTCCCAATTTTGTTTGATCTAATTGATGCTTTCTTACAAACTCCATCGTAGGGAACATGACATTCATAGGTAATAACGCATCTTGACTTTATACTAACTGAAAAGGGGTGAATCATGTACTTGTCTTCTGCATTGTTCTACAAGCCCACAAAGCTTGATGTAGATAATTGTCCCAATCTTTAGGATGATCTTCCACTAGCTTAAAGAGAATCTTTTGTAATGTTCCATTGAATGCTTCCACCAGTCCATTGCACTAAGGGTAATAAGGGGTAGCAAATCTATGTTTCAAGTCTAGTTTCCCTATTAATTCTCTCAATAGCTTATTTATGAATTCAGGACCTTGATCTATCACTATTTCTAGTGGTATTCCAAATTTGTAGCATATGTCCTCTATGAGGAACTAATTTACATCCTCTTTCTTGCAATTCCTTGTAGCCTTAGCTTCAGGCCATTTGGTCATATAATCAACTGAAGTAATGATGTAAGAATTTCCTATTTGTACCAGGAAAAGGTCCAATAAAATCCAAACCCCACTTCTGAAACAGTACATATGCAACAATAGCTTTAGTAAGTTCTGGAATTAGTACCCTTTTTGTATATGACTAGCAAGCATGACAACTTTTACTCCAATGAGCAACATCAGCACTTAGACTAGGCCAGGTAAGTCTTGCTAGCAGAATTTTCCTTTTGGTAAGCTCAAAACCAAAATGACCACCACATGCTTCCTCATGACAGGAAGATAAACAAGTAGGAATCTCAGAACTATCATATCAATCCCCTTCATAATGTACAACTAATCATTTATGAGCACATATGCCCTGGCCTTTCTGATAATGGCATACCTTTTGTATTTATCAGCCAATGACTTTAGCTCCCCAGTTTTTAGAAACTCTTCAATCAAGTGAAGGCCCTCATATCTAGGATTATCCACCCTCATTGCTGCAACATATTGGGAAAGAGCATTTTCAGCCAATTCATGAGCTCTACGGTTGTTCTCCCTACCAATATGCCAAATTTCAAATTTTTGCAGCTGCCTCATGAGGCCTTTTATCTTAAACAGCCAGTCCTTAAAAAGAACTTTATTAGCTTTCCAAACAGTTTGAACCTATCTAACCACCAACATAGCATCTCCTTTTGCAACTTTCTTCATGTATCCCAGCTAAATACACTGTTTTGGGCCAGCATGTAAACTCGCATGTTCAGCTTCATTCTTACTTTGTATCTCTTTACTCTCTTGACTTCCAGAAAATACTTCTCGATTTTCAACATCCATAATGACAAAACCCAATCCTCCCTTTTTCAACACTCTTCTGTAAAACTGCCATCAAAAAACAAGGTAGCATCTTTATCCTTCATCTCCTCATGAATTTGCAGATGCGGAATCAGTTTCTATCTTATAACAGTTGCACTTTCAATAGGTTCTTTATAAGTCAAGATATCAACCAAGCTAACTCTTACAGTATCCTCCTTCAAACATGTAAATTCAAATTCTTGCAAAGCCAACATCCACTTAGTAACTCTTGGAGCATTTTCAGCAGATCACAAAACATGTGGAAGCAACTAGGAACCAGTAAGTATTACAAATGGTTTTTGAATCAAGTATGATTTCCATCTTTTAATTGCATATACCAGCCCCCATACCAACAATTCTTCTTCCATCCAAGCTTTTTCAGTCACTCCAATGGATCTACTTATATAAAACATTGGCCTCATATAAGACGTCCCTTTTCCCTTCTGCATTAAAATGGCTCCCATTGCATTTTTCCCAACACTGATACTAATAAAGAAAGGTTCATCCCAGTTTGGAGACATAAGAACTGGCAAAGTGCTTAACTTTTCTTTAATCTGCGAGAATGCATTCTCTTCAACTTGTGTCCAACCTAAAGGATCCCTTTAAGTTGCTTTTTGTAAAGGATATGCATATTCAACCAACATATGGACTGACCTTGATAGATACCTCAACTTTTGAACAAATCTCATCAGTTATTTTACAATTTTTGGAGAATCCATAAGAAGTAAAGCCTCAACTTTACTAGGCTCGAGTGAAATACCATTAGCAGACACTTCATGACCCAAGAGTATCGCTCTAGTTCTTGCTATTTTACATTTATCAAGGTTTAGCTGACCACCATCCTCATCAAGTCTGTAGAAAACTTCATCAAGTTTTTGAGAGTGTAATGCCCTTGAGCTCTGTACACACAAAAGTCATCCACAAACACCAGCAAAGATTTCCCAATGAAAGGGGCAAATACCCAACTAACCCATCTTGAAAAGCCAGCATATGTATTCATCAGACTGACAGGCATCACTCTGTAGCAGAAACATCCCCATGGGGTAGTTGGCATTGTTTTCTTTTGATCTTCTTCTGCTATTCTCATTTGGAAATATCCAGAGTATCTATCAAGTAATGGTGCCACTTCTTGATTGCATGCAGGATAGCTAACATCTCCTGGTCGTAAACATTCATGGCCATCTCGTTATCTGTAAGCTGACGGCTCTCAAATGCAATTACTCCATGCTCCTGAAGCAAAACAGCCCCAATGCCACGACCACTAGCATCACACTGTATAGTAAACTCTTTGGAGAAATCCGGGCATACTAAGATAGGAGCAGAAGTAAGGATTTCCTTTAACTAGTTGAAGCTGCTATATGCAAGAGCATCCCAAAAGAAAGCCTCCTTCTTCAACCTGTCAGTCAAAGAAGCTACAATTGCCTCATAATGCTTTATAAATCGACGATCGAATGAAGATAGACCAAGGAATCCTCTAAGAGAGGTAGTAGTAGTAGGCGTTGGCCAATCTCTTATGCATTGCACCTTCTTGGGATCAGCCTGTATTCCTTTTTCACTGACTATATGTCCCAAGTATTCCACTTCAGTCTGCATGAAAGAGCACTTCTTCTCCTTAGCAAAAAGCCTATGATGTCTCAATACATCAAAAACCCTCCTCATATGTGCCAAGTGATCCTGTAAAGTCTTGCTATAGATCAAAATGTCATCAAAGAACACCAAGACAAACTGAAAGAGGAAAGGTTGCAAGATCTTATTCATCAAGCTTTGAAAGGTAGTTGGAGCATTTGTAAGCCCAAATGGCATCACCAAGAAATGATAGAGCCCACGATCAGTCCTAAAAGTAGTCCTGACTTCATCACCCTCTCGCATACGAATCTGATAATACCCTGATCTCAAATCAATCTTCGTGAAGAATCGAGCCCCCTTAAGCTCATCAAACAAATCATCAATCCTGGGTATAGGATACATGTTCTTCACTGTTATCTTATTGAGATCCCTATAGTCAATGCACATTCTGAAAGATCCATCTTTCTTTTTGACTAACAGGACTGGAGATGCATAAGGTGAAGAACTTGGTTCAATGAATCCCATTTCAAGAAGTTTTTTGATTTGCTTGGCTACTTCCTCTCGTTCACACTAATAATCTATAAGGTGGCTTATTGATTGTCTTTGAGTTAGGCTCCAAATCAATGGGGTGATCCACTGCTCTCTTAGGAGGCAATGAAGTAGGTACTTCAAACAAATCTCTATACTCCTCAAGAAGAGCTGTCAAGGCTGGATAGTTTGCTGAATTATTGGGCTGATCCTGTGTTTCTTTGTTCAAATGCAAAACAAATATTTGAGAGCGCTTCTTGTACTCTCTTTTGAGTTGTTGAATGGTGATAAGCTGAAAATCAGATCTACTAGGAATTCCCTGTAAATTGATAAGCTGTCCATTGGAGATAAACTCCATATATAACTGTGAGAAATCCATAGTGATCCTGCCTAATGTCATCAACCAATCACAACCAAGTACAATATCTATGGGCCCCATTTCCAGAGTGATCAAGCTTACTTTGGCTTCAAAATTTTCAGCCAACTGCAAAGAAACCTGTGGGCAAATCTGTGTGTTGATTTCTTCTTCACCATTAGCCACTTGTACTCTAATGGGCTGCTGTAAGTCTATGGGAACACAATTTAACTTGTCCATGATGGACTTATTGACAAAACTATGAGTACTGCCACTGTCTATCAGGATGAACACTGGCTTTCCACATATGCTTTCCTTCATACGAAGTGTATTAGGGCTCTTAAATCCCATCCAAGCATCCATAGAGACAGAACAATTAGTGGCAACACGCGACTCATCACAAGATCCACCAGGGTCAAACGGAACATTTCCACCTGGATCAAAAGGAAAAGAGTCAGCTGGATCATAAAAGTACTCATGTCCAACTTCCTCCTCAAGATCTTCATTTTCAGCATTAATTGCCACTACATTAGCTTCATCTATGTCATCTTCAAAGTCCTCAAAAACCAGCATACTCTGAAGCTTAGGCTTGACACTTTTATATACATACTTTGAAGCATGATCAGGTGTATATACTTTTCTCCACACTTGAAACATAAGCCCTTGTCCTTCCTTTCCTTGTAAAGATCCATGGGAATAGATTTGGGATTTGTATTAGCTGAAATGGACTTAGGCTTGTTGTCCCCCTGTTTGAATTCAACTTTTGGACTGTTTGCTGTCCTGAAATTACTTTGAGGCCTAGAAGCATTAAATGGAGGATAAGTTGGTACCCGTAAGCTCCCATTAGGCACATGATTGCTGCCATAAGTGTTAGCAACTTGTCCCTGCTTTAAAACAGTCCTTGGCTGTCCATAACTAGGATGAAATGAAGATTCTTTTCTTTCCTATACTTTCTTCCATAGCGCTCCGCAAGCTCAATAGCCTTGAAAAGTGAAGTAGGATTTTGTGCCATAACATCACCTGATAAAGATGGCTCCAAAGCATACATAAACTTGTGAAGCTTAGCCTTATCACTGATGCTTTCCACATACATGGTCAAGTTGAGGAATTGGTTTGTATACTCTCTTACACTTAGGCCCCTTTGTTCCAAACCATACCATCTCTGTGCTAACTTCTCTTTCTCAAGAGGAAAAACAAAGACTTCAACCATAAGTGCCTTGAAAGCTTCCCAATTCTCTACAAGTATATTCTCTTTCTTGATATACCTCCACCAAGTATGGGAAAATCCTTCTAGATGCAAGGAAGCAAAGTGAATCTTCATATCATCAGTTTTTAGGGTATATATCAAAGTAGGACTCCATCTTAGAGGTCCATTCCTCTAAGTCTGATGGTGAAGATGACTGGCCATTAAATTTGGCTAAAACAATTTTGTCCTTAAACTCCCTTTCATGAAAGGGTTACTGTCCCAAAATTGGCTGATCAAGATTACCAAGTACAGAGCCTCCAAATTGAGACTGAAATCTTCCAACAGATGGCTGAGAATTACTATGTAATCTTCCTGTTGGTAGAGTACCCCTAGAATTTTGAGTATGCAGTCCAAAAGCTTGAGTATTGGCCCCATTCAAACTGCCCAAATAGTCAACATGCCTCTTTGAAGCTTCTCCTACTTCATACTGACTATTTGGAATGCCTCTTCTTCCAATAATCCCGTTTCCATGACCATTTTGGTTAGATGGCTGAAGTGGGACTAAAGGGCCACTGTTTGAACAAGCCTTCTCATTAACTTCTGTTGATGCCATTTGCAACTGCATAAATTTAGAGATTTGTGCCATGAGTTGTTCATTGGATTCTACCAACTTATCAATAGAAGCCTTGGTCTGATCAGTAGATAGAACCATCTGCTCCATTCTTGACAAGATGGCCTCATGTCGTTCCCTATGTCTTTGTTCATGGGCACACAAAGTATTATTGAGTATACTGACTTCTCATTGTTGTTGAAGCTCTTCAGGGTTCATCCTCCTAGACCTTATTTTTGCCTTTATGTCCTGCCATATTAGTGCAGTCCTGCAGTACCCCCTGTTAGAAAAATGGCTATAACTTTGGCTAGAAAACTCCGATTTCAGAACCTTTTTTTATGTGAATCGAAGCTAAGATTTCCCTCTTCGAGATGAGCTATAGCACGCTATAACAGGTTTAGAACAAAAAATTCTATAGCTGAATTTCAGAGTCTGAACTGTCCAGTCCTGCACCCTGTCTAGACCTGTAAGTGCCATGTTTTGACCCTGTAATACAAGATAGTAACCCCAAATGGCTACCAAACCCTGCAAAAGGGTGTATAGGACCTGTGGGTACCCTGTAGTACCTGCACCTGTGCTTCAGTAATAAATGGTGTACCTGTAACCACCTGTAAATACCTTGTAAGTGACCTATAAATTCCCTGTTTTACCCTGTTTTGGTCCTGTAGGTACTTGAGTCCTTGGAAAGTCTTCAATCTTCAATTCTCCACTTGTTGTACCTGTGTGAGGGATAAAACGACATGACAGGCTCCCTACACGGGCTCCGAATCACCGGGAGGTGGGCAAAGTTTCCCCCGGGTCGGTTGGTTGCACCCCTTCGGGATCTTCGATAGTGAGAGAGGGTCACCTCTCTTTTGTCCCACCTTTTTCCTCGGTGGAAATATCAACATGGCAGAGGATGGTGTTCTAAGCAATCATCATGATATGCATTTCTGAAATATTCATTCAGCCTTTCATGAGATGCAATTGAATGAGATTTTGAAAAATTGGGATAGGAGAAGGGTCTTATCGATGCAATTCAGTGACTCACTGATTGCTAGTACTTGCCCTTTTACAATATTTCAGCTTGGGTGAGAGAAATTCAACAAAACAAATCAAGGTTATGCATCAAGCTAATCAAATGATACCTATGATGAAGTAATGATTTGAATCAAAATGAAATTCAATGAAATAGGCTGGAATCAAGGACAATTAACACTAATCTTTGATTTATTGATCAATCCAGTGAATTAATTGATCAATAATCTCCCATCAACAAGTGGAAAAGCCATTAGCAATTGGATTATTGAGAGATTTCAGATATTATAAAAGGGAATACCTCCATTAAGCTTGAAGAATATGATGGATGTCAGCTTCAATCCCATTGATGCAAAAGTTCTTCATAATCCATCATAAAGCTTGAAATCTCCATAGAATCAGTCCATACAAGCTCCAATATGATTAAATCCTTGAAGAATCAAGGCTCCAGCCTTGCTTGAACACTTGAACATCAAAGATTCAAGCCCCTTGATGAAAAGCCCCAAAATAATCCTTCCATTTGAGCTCCAATGTCATGCACGGGCTGAAATCTCTTCAATGTCTTCAATCTTGGAGTCTATCCAGCTTGTACTTAGCATTAGAGAAGCTTTGGAGGTCGGGGAAGTCCAAAATTTTGAGAAATTTGAGCTTCCATGTCTGTGGCTATGGCTTCCCTGCTGTGTATTAGGGTTTGAGCAAGAGAATGACTGATCAGGATGCTTCTGAGGCTGAAGATTGTTGTCAACAAGTGCTTGATGAAGCCTTCAAGAACTGTGATCAATGAGCTGAAGATCTGAAGCAGGCTGAGCAGGGAGAAGGAGCAAGGAATTCAGCACAAATTTCGGCGCAAATTTCGGGCTATTATCTGGCTGGTAATCTGTAGCATTACATCACTATGGTACTCCTCCTGAAGCTCATGCAACAAATATCATTTGCCCCATGCTTTGACAGTGAGAAATGTTTAGCAGAGAGAGGTATTTGGGAATTTCTTGACAGCCACCATGAAAGCTTCAGCCAAAAGCTTGAAGGAGAGAGAAGAGAAGCTCTCTTTTGAAAAGTAATTGTAGTTTAGCCTCTAACTAAGCCCGGTTAACCATCCTTTACCCTAGTTACCTCCATTTTTGCATGAAATTTGATTACGTCCAGCCATTTAAGCCATTATCCGCCATATCTGACATTGGATATCTCTAGATGTAGTCTCTTACTAACTGTAGATGTCCTACAGCACTCCACTAGTCACTGTCTTGTACTATTTTTGTCTAAAATTGATTTTGAAATAGGAAAATGGGACTGAAAATGGAAGAAAAGAATAGATCAAAGACTCAAGCTCTGATACCACTTGTCAGAGAGAGAAGATGCATACAAAACTAACAAACATGTGACAAAGATAGGTGCCTGCCTCAATAGTCATATCAAATCAGCCCACTACAGACAAACTGTAGACATAAATCTCTCAAGAGAGTAAATGCATGTAACTGTCCCACAAGCTTAAGCTCATCTGTAAATAAGACTCTGTGTACATCCAAATATACCAAGAGGCTCCCACTGGAAGTGAAGTTAGATGCAAAGAGATCAAGAAACACTCTAATACATCAAATACATAGCATTAGACATGCCAAATACCAGGAGGGTACATCCGGAGCATAAATCCCAAGCTATCTCAGACCCGTAAAGCATAAGCATGAAAGTGTTCAAAGAGCATGTAACTAACAACCAAATGTAATGCCCAGTAGATCCAAAATGCTCAAATACATTTGAAGATGAAGCTCCAAGTAACTGTCAAGCATGGGCAAGCCAAATGGCATCCATATTTGACCAAAGCATAATACAAAAGGCCTAAATGTCAAGTAGTGACAATAGGCATAGACCGGTCCAAAGCATGCCAACTGAAGCCAAATGCCAGTGAATAACAACCAAGTCAGAGCTTAATACAAGCTCAAAAGCATTTCGAAACCAAAAACAAGCTCGATGTCATACCCCAAAGGTCAATACTTCATTGCATATCCCAAAGACATAGCCCGAAACCAATAGGCATAACCAAACATGAGATAATAGGCTTCAGCCCATTGTGGTACAGCATTGATTTACATTCAAAACTGGGTATTTTCAGCAAGAAAATCAGTCCAGAATGATGGCATATCGTGTGCTTGCATCCCCAAAACAATTGGGCAACAATAGGTACCAAACCAATTAAGTAGAAGTGCCCAAACAAGCATAGCATTAGATGTCAATGTTACTTCTGCATAACATGACTGTGGGCCTGCTGTAAAGAGTCCTGGGAATGTACAAATTAGACACAAAAATGATGCCAATGATCAAGGAGGCTTCAACCAAAGTTAGAGACCATTGCCAAGTGCATTGCCAAGCCCGAAGAAGCATGACATAGCCATCAATGAGGAGTAGGTGAGTTACTATAGTGTGCTGTCCAGAAAAGACAAAAAAATGGCACAAGTTTTTTGATCCCTTCTTCTACTCCTGTGCATCCATGTGGCCTCAATGGTAGTGGTTGGAGGCTCCGAGGGGTGCCCAGGGAGACCCACAACAAGCCTCAAGTGCCCAAATGCAGGAGGGAGCAAGATCCAAGCTCCAAGGGTTTGAGCTATGGCTACCCTGTTTGACTACAACCTGAGAACTGAAAAAAAACACTAAAAGAACACTTCAATACCTCTATAGCAATGCCCTGAGGGTGCCTCAATAGGTTGGGAAGGTGCTCGAGAAGCCGAATAGTATGGGAGCTCGAGAAGGTCCCCTATGGCTACTGGAAAGGAGACCCAATGCTTTAGGTATTTGAATGGAAGCTAAGAATGCCATGAACCAAGCTCAAAAAGTTGGGAAGCCTCGCTCTGATACCAGTTGAAAGGTGAGAAGGATCGAAGCTTGCTTGGAAGTGAGCTATGGCAGAGAGCAAGAGCAAGAAGAGAGAGAGAACAAATGGGAACTCCAACAAGCACAATGTGTGGCTGGGCCTTCCTTTATTCAAACTGTCACTAAAAGAATAAAGAATAAGTGACTGTGATGGGCACCCACCACCTGCAGTGTGCACTGGTGGGTACTGTCAGTGTAGTAATACATCGGCAACTAGGCGGAGATGCCTTTATCCCCAACAGAGGGAAGCAGGTGGACAGAACTCCCGATGTGTCTGTCGTCCTACAGCAGGGTGGTCCCAGAGAACTGGGAGGCTTCTCAAGGATTTATTGCCATTCAACTTCAGGTATTATTAAGTTAGAACCCGATTCATGTCGTTTTAGGGGACTGGAATGGGACTATTCCCTATAGGCAAAGAGGTTGACTGGTGCATCCCTCTTGTTTTCCATTCTCTTTGAACCAAGTGCGGTATGAATCTGCTTCGGATTGGGTATCTCTTCATAAAAAAGGATGTCCAAAACCCAACACTAGAATACTATTAGGAGACCTTGGCCCTAGGAACCCAAATTTTAGGTCAATCCCAATGGGTTTATCGGCTGTGAACGTTCCATGCGAGGCGGACTAGGGAAACCCTAGGCAACAAACCCCGAAATATTCCCTGGGAGTGTTGGGTAGTGACGCTTAGATTTGTTTCTTGATGGACCGCTAAAACATGCTTGGATAGCAAATATGCGGTCACGTTATAGTTGGTATCAAATATAAACTTTGTAATGATGCGTGATTGATTAATATGTGGTTCGTAGACATATCCTAAATAGAATATACCATGATACTTAAGAAAAACCTAGAAGATATTCATGAGATGTAACTACAATAAATTTTCTCTTGTAACGAATATATCAAATAAAATAGGTTGTTGTTTCAAAAGGCTGCATGTCTATGTGAGTGATCACAGTAGCGCAATGAAAGCGTGGTGGGCCCATAATCCACAGGTTCCAAAATGATGCTCCGGTTTCTCTTGAGATGAGGACATCTCAATTTCTCTAAGGGGAGGAGGATGTAATATTTCCACGCAATTAAAAGTTAGTTAGTTAGTTTGAAAGTTAGTTAGTTAATTAAAAGGTTAGGAAGGTTACTAACTAAACACTAACTAAGGTAAAAACTAACTAACATTAATAACTTAAATATTTATTTAATTAAAATATTTTATTTAAAAATTGAGAGTTGTAAATCTGATATTTTCCTAGGATTAATAAGGACCATAGCCACCCTTCACAGAAGTTACAACGTGAATGAGAGTTATGAGCCATATTAATCACTAGTGTTGATATGTATAGTATGGATGGTCCAAAAATATTGGATTTTGGGTAAAGTAGCATAGTCTAGATATCTTAGATATTATCCTAAAAAGATATGGAGATTTCTAGAACTGGATGTCATTTAAAAGAAAAGACAAGTGATGTTTTAGTTAGTTTGGAGATTTTATAAAAAGAAAAAAATAAAGAGAGAGATTGGTGAAATCGTACGCGCCTCGATCGTAGTGTCTACAGGTAGTAGACAGCACTTTGAACAGGGAGAGAAAGAAGGAGTGATCTGAAAACTTTCTAACCAAGTGTCTTAAGGTATTACCCCCCCCCCCCCCCCTTTTTGAGCCAATAGAACCATCACATTTATGAGTTAAGCATCAAATCATTGATTTTTCCAAGAGTCCCTCCACCAAGAACTCTTGTTCTCAGCCACATCCTCTCTTCTCTAATTCATTATAAATATGAGGCATGGGGAGGCACAAGGAAGCACAAGGAGACCCCGAGAGGCTACGAGAGAGGCTGAGAGAGAGAGAGAAAAAAGATTTCTTCCTCCCTTTCCCCCTCCTTAGAGGGTGGCCACACGCATTCTCTCTTTTTCTTTTCCCCGAGCTCATCCCCTAACCCATGAGCCGATTTTTCCCAATTTCTTTCCTCTCACAAGCAAGTGGTTGCTGAAGTCTTGTGTGAATCGTGTTTAAAAGAGAAGAAGATCATGGCCCCCAAGCGGAAAATGTCACGCGTAGATGGCAATCCCTCAACAAGCAACGAAGCCTCAAGCGAGAGCATCACTACCAATCCAACCCCAATTCTAGTCATAGGTAATGTGTTTCTAAATTGATAGATGCTTGCTTTGATTCTCACATGAGATACATTAGGCTCCATACTTTGATGTACGAGAATAGATCATGGGAAGGGATAGGCCTCTTCTCACATATTTAAAAGATGGAGTTTGCAAAGTGCATGTGTCAAGGGAAGTTAATTGCACTTAGCTGTGTGTGACTTATTTGTTGATAGAGCAATCAGTCAAGGGTTATGAATAGCATAATCGTAAAAAGATTAACATTAGGAATTGTGCATACAAGTATTAAGTAAATTTTGCATAGAATCGCCCTTTGATCCCAAGGGGGAGAGCGAATATGCGATGTAATTATTATCATGTCTATTCTTGTATTGTTTGAAAAAATACAATTAGTTTTGTTGGTTGATTGAACAACACCCTAAATGCTTTTTACAATCAACTGATTGCTGCATTGTGATTTGGATAAATATTCCAAGTGCTTGTGTTTGATGGTAAAAGCATGGCAAAGGTTAGTAATGACAAGTTGCCATGGAAAATAAATGAATGTTTCACTGGAAGATGATATTAGGCTAATTGCCTTGATTATGCTTGATTCTAAATTGGATTAATTAAGAAATGATATTTTGCATGGGTGGATCATCTCCAAGATCGCACCACGAATTACTATGAGAGGGCACTGCTCGATTCATGGGCTGAAGGTCAAGTGGTAAAAAGGCCAACCATGGAAAGTGTGTCTCACTCCTAGGTCGCTTGGGGTTAGTGGAGCTCTGGATACCCCTTACCGAGTCCGGAACGGAGTTGTGGACTCAACGTCTAGGGCATTGGAAGATCCTATTCTAGATAAAGGATAGAAATTTTGGTGCCATGTGATTTGGACTAGGTACTCCTATTGGACAGAAGAGATACATAATTTCTCCTGTATGGGCAAGAGACAAAGATTAACTTGAAGATAAGTTAAGGAACTTGTTTATCAAAAGCTTTGCTTGCTCTATTTTCGTGTCTGTGCTGTAAATTACGCAAACGAACCCTATTCCCTAAAGGTTTAATTAAGAAATTTGATTTTAAATGTCACACATAAATGTGATAAGACCTAATTAGATAACTAAAGAATGCCTATTGAGGGAAGCGAGTGGACGGAACCCCCGATGGGTCTGTCCTACGGCAGGGTGGTCCCAAAGAGCTGGGAGGCTTCTCACAAGGATTTATCGCCGTTCGACTTTAGGTATTGTTAAGTTAGAACCCGATTCATGCCTTTTAGGGGACCGGAATGGAACTATGCCCTACGAGCAAAGAGGTTGACCGGTGTATCCCTCTCGTTTCCCATTCTCTTTGGAACCAAGTGTGGTATGGATCTGCTTTGGATTGGGTATCTCTTCGTAAAGTAGGATTTCCAAAACCCAACATTAGAATGTTGTTAGGAGACCTTGGCCCTAGGAACCCAGATTTCAGGTCGATCCTAGTGGGTTTGGCCATGAACGTTCCATTGTGAGGCAGACTCGGTAAACCCTAGGCAACAAACTCTGGAACATTCCCTGGGAGTGCCAGGCATGGCAACGCTTAGATTCATTTCTCGATGGACCGCTAAAACGTGCTTGGATAGTGGGCATGTTACAGAGAAGCCATGAGCATTGTCAAATACAGCCTTTGACTTGTCTGCCCTTAATCAACCAAAAGCACAAGTATGAGTTTAAATGAGAAATGGTAGTGTAATTTTGATCTCTAGAAATGACATTAATGGAATGTAATTGATTTGCAGCATGTTGATGATTTAATTGAAAGGAAAATGATAAGCAATGACACAAAAACTACATTTATAGACCTTAATTAGTGAAAATTAAGGAATATCTCGATTCTTATCACATAACCTATCAGAAAAGAGTTGAATCATCTTAAGATGAGTCTTAAAGCAAAGTTTGATGCATGGATAATGGATACATTAAGAATTGTAATGAATTTAGTATTAAAAATTTTAGATTTGAGGTTAATTAGAGATAATTAAGGATATTAATGAAAGATTAAGGTTGATGAATTAAAATAGAGTAATAAAATATTTAGAGAAAATTGGAGATAAAATTTGAGCTACAATAGATTTTTGGAGATGGAAATACTTAATTTTCAATGGCAAACATGATGATTTTGAGGTATTTTTAAGGAATGATTAGTGAATATTAAGAGTTATAATGAAATTTTTCATGAAAGATACATTGATCATTAGAAATATTTTATTAATATTATTTTAATTTATATGCCTCAAAGTATTTATTAGGAAATTTTTTATTTTTAAGCTAAGATTAAAATAAAAGTAATAAGTAAAGATAGAGAAGGATTTAAATAAAGTTTTGAAAAGAGACTATAGTTTATTTGTTTATTAGAATATACTTATGAATTTTCATAACTATTGCAATTTATTTGAAATTATTTTATTTATAGAATGGAGTTCAAGCTTGAAATTATAATTAGTGAATGCTAAGAGTTATATCATATTATTAAGAAATGTTAGAGGTGAATTAAGGGTTTCATATTAAATACTTTCTTTGATTCAAAGGATGGATTTCCTCTCTTTTTTAAATCTCCTACTACCCTTTTTGAAAATAAAAAACCCAAGATTTGGAGAGAGAATATTCACCCTCTACGGATGTCGATATCCTTTAATCCTATTATTGGACAATCCAAAAGGACATCTCTTAAACTAAACTATTTTTTAAGCGCCTAGAAAAGAGTTAATTTTTTTCCTAATGAAAGCTGATTCTTCTTTCTTATAGGTGGAGGCAAAACAATGCAAGATAATACTTCATAAAGCTCAATTTCACTCATATTTTTAAGCTCCTATATGAGACATGTTCTTGAAGGGTTTGACATATGGTATGGGTTTTAAGAAAAACAAACTAATAGGTTACATTTTCTATGTCTCATGTCATGCAATCTGTCTCTTATCTCAACCTTTCAATCTCTCGAAGTGCTCGCATATGTTAGTTTTGAGGATAGCAACCTAATAGGTTTGTGCATGCTCACTTGCAAGCATGTCTATCATCTACACTAATTTGGAGTACTTTGCTACATGGGGTCACTTGTTTGCTCCCACATGTGATACAAGAATAGCGAACATGGTCAAAGAATTGTGTAAATAGTGAACAATAATGTGGCCTCCTAGATTCAAGCTACATGAAATTAAATACATTTATCCTTTTGTACTATATATAACAATGAAATTGTACAAAATATGCCTAAATATACCATTAATTGCTCTTCAACTAGCTAACTAGGAAACTAACTAACTAACTAGGCAACTAGCTAAGCATGTAGCTAACTAGATGGGTAAGTAGTTGGATAGGTAGAGCCTTCAAAATTCCTACATGGTCATCTAGTTGAGTTACTATAGTTGATTGATCAATTGGATATGGTTTCTCTCAATCAAGTTTGGTAATCAACTAGTAAACCAAGTAGGAATAAAGCTAACTAGCTAACTCACTAGGTAGCTATGAGGCTAGCCATGTGGTTGGCTTGGTTGGACCTCTATGGTTTGCTAACTAGTCAACTAGGTGCCTAAAAGGCTAGTAGCCAAATGGCTAAGTTGTTGCATATATTATCTTCCTATATGGCCATCTAGTTGAATAACTAGCTAGTGGAGCAATTGGATGTAGTGCCTCTACATTAGGTTGCTAACTAATTGGTAGATAGATACTTGTAATCCTATATTACTACTTGACTCGATAGCTACATTAGGGCCAAAAGTTCTTCAAAAAAGGCACTTGTAAGAAATTGATTAAATTGCTAATTAGTTGAGGATTTGGAAGAATAAAACCTCCAAATTTGGTTTCTCATATATGATGAATGAGAGAATATTTGGTCAATTGAAGGGGTTAATCACTAATTGCCCTCATCTTTTAATACATATCAAGGATCGCCTTTTTTGCCATTTTTGTCTTGGAGCTTGAGAGATTTTGTATTTTTCATATATTTGCATCAAAATCATGTTTGTTTGCTCCCATGTCTTCTTTTTGCACATCATTTACTTTCACCTTTCTTTTCTCTGCACTTGCTTTCTATCACTATGAGATTCTTACGTGGTTGATTTGCTAAAATTTAGCAATACCTCTTCAAGTAATACATGCATAAGCACACGCAAGTACAAACTTACCGTTTAGTTAGTTTCGATTTATACATCTTGGAGAAGTATATATAATTAAGTATTGATAGATGAGATCAACACCAAAATGTTGCAATTATAAGGAAAGAAGCATATAGATTTGTGGGTGGATGGAAATATTTATCCCAAGGACCCTTCTATATGTAAACCTCCTCCTTTTTTCAATAGTCATGACTATATAAGATATGTTAGAGAAGGTTACAATGGGATGCTTTGCTATTATATGAGGTTATGCTCTACACCTTACACATAATAGCTCAAATGCATGAAATGAAAGAAGTAATAATAATCACAGAAACAAATATTTTTGAGTTGGAAAATAAAAATTATGTTAATGAAAAATGATAATAAGTTATTACAAGACAAGCTAACATGCTTGAAAGAAACTCTAATAGGATTTAGAGAGAGGAAAAAACCACTAAAAAAGATAACCAACTTATGTAAGAGAGTAAAGAAAATGAGACTAAATTTTGCAAGGAAATGTTTCTCTAACATATTAGGCATTAATATTTGAGAGAGTGAGTAGAGAATCAAACTTATAAAAGAAACTATGAATAAAAAAAATATTTTGAGGATTCTTAAGTCACCTAAAAATGTGGATTTGAGAGGCCTAACTCTCAAAGAGTTGAGAAGGACTTAATGCCATCACTACAATTGAGAAGCTAGACTATGAAAGAGAGCTCAAGCTTTTCACTTTTGATCCTACTAGAGAGAGACTAGTCAAACATCTATACTATATGGCTTTAGTATTAGGAGCTAAAAGAAATAGGAATTTGGTAACCAGATCCCTCTCAGCCAAGTACTTTGCAATTGTAATATGCTGAAGTAATTTTAGTTTGCCATGGAACCACTTGAGATCGCGGCACCTCTCTCACTGATTATTAAGATCCTATAGAATTTAATAACAAAATCCCCAATACTCATAATAAATAGCTCAAGTAGCACCTCATGCTTAGGAGTTGATGGTTGCTAAGCTAGAGCCATTTTTATGACATTTCTCATGCAAATTAAATGGCTCTATTATTATATTACGCAACATTTTCCACAAAAATTAATAAATTTTAATTAAAACGCTATATCCAACAATGTAGGGATGGAGTTAGGATTGGAATAGCTTGGGATATTTTAGAACATAATTTTTAGAGTTTGAGAGTTAGTAAGTGATAAAAAGTGTGTATAGGATGAGAATTTTAGTGGAAGTTGTGGACATTTTAAGACAAAAGAAGATGAAGTAGAATTTAGCATGTGTGTATGGAACTTTAGTGAAAGTTGTGGACATTCTAAGAGAGAATAATATGTACATAGAATTTAGCATGTTTGAATGGAATTGGGCCAAAGGACCTTGGATGGGGTTGAAAACAGGCTAGAGATGTGACAAGGTGCAAGAAAGAACCAATTTGAGTGTGAAAACAATAAGTTTGAATAAGGGGATCATCAAGAAGTTGAAAAGGCGTGTCATGGGAAAGGAGAGGTTGAGCAAGATGCATAAAATCATCAAGGAAATAGAGTGCCAACATTCATGGAGTCTAGAAAGCATCTGGGATGGCATATCAAGCAATTTTCAACCATTCTTATTAGTTCTCTACTACGTTTTCCCTTCTTTTCCTCTTCATTCCAATCTTGAAGCTTTTTGCGAAGTGTAGAAGGGAGAAATTTTAGTAAGATTAGTAGAAGATTAGAATATATTAGCATTTATCAAAGGAGTTTGGAAGTGAAGAGATCTGGACACAAAGTGGAAAGAGGAGAAGCTATCATCATTATCAAATACAACATTCCACTTCTCTACTCTTAATCAGGTAGATACTTTCTTTTTAGTTGAATTTGAAGCAAAAGTATGAGTTTAAATGAGAAGTGGTAGTGTAATTTTTTATGTAGAAATGAAAGTAATGGAATGGAATTGATTTACTGCATCTTAATGATCTAATTGAAAGGAAAATGATAAAAAATGGCAAAAAATATGCATTTCTAGACCTTAATTAGTGAAAATTAAGAAATATATGAATTCTTATTACATAACCTTCAAAAAAGAGTTGAAAAATATTAAGAGGAGTCTTAAAGAAAAGTTTCGTGCATGGATAATGGATACATTAAGAGTTGTAGTGAATTTAGTATTAAAAATAGTAGTTTTTTATGGTAATAAGAGATCATTAAGAATATTCATGAGAGATTAAGGGTGGGAAATTGAAATAGAGTAAGAAAATATTTAGAGGGACCCACAAATAAATTTCAATCTATCATAGATTTCCAGAGATGGAAATACTTAATTTTCAATGGCAAACAGGATACTTTTGGGGTATTTTTACGACATAATTAGTG
This sequence comes from Lygodium microphyllum, assembly GCF_053477565.2. Lineage (NCBI taxonomy): Eukaryota > Viridiplantae > Streptophyta > Polypodiopsida > Schizaeales > Lygodiaceae > Lygodium > Lygodium microphyllum. Next base: position 43,958,295 of record NC_141152.1, read on the forward strand.
AATATTAAGAATTAATGATAAAATTTAATTATGGAATTTTTCATGAAAGCTACATTGATCATTAGAAAGCTGTTATGAAGAGGATTTCAATTTATATGCCTCAAAGTATCTATTAGGAATATTTTGAATTTTTAGCTGAGAATAAAATAAAAGTAATAAGTAAAGATAGAGAAGGATTCTTTGAAAGTATTTTATTTGTGAAATGGAGTTCAAGCTTGAAATTAAAATTAGTGAATGATAAGAGGTATATCATATTATTAAGAAAAGTTAGAGTTGAATTAAGGGTTTCATTAAGAGGAAGAGAGAGAGAGAGAGAGAGAGAGAGAGAGAGAGATTGAAGGCAAACCCATCTCATCTTGGACAAATGAGCAAGAGGATCTATCTCACCCATGCGAGGGATGATTGTGCAAGAAGTGCGGAGCTCGAGTGCAGACATTGGTGGAGTCATCGAAGCTTCGGAGCTCATGACACTCATCTAGACTACAGTGCGGTGAGCACCTTATTTTGATTATTCTCTTTTAGTATTCTTCTTATTTGGCGGGTCATGTATAGCTATCCATAGCTAGCCGAGTGAGCAAGATTTGATGGAAGGAGGGTTCATAAGGTGAGAGACCATGAGCAAACTTGGTTAGAGAGAGGGCGTATGAGTGATATGCATTTCCCCTTTAGATCCGGCATATGAGTGTATTTTCCTCCTCATCAAGAATTTGTAAGTCTCCTATGATATATATGAATGGAAATAACTAGGACCCATGGAAAACTAGATCATCAAGAGCATGATCAAACATTGATTTCAGTAAATCAATAGACCAAAGATTATGCCACCCCTATTTTGGTGCTTCCAAGTCAATAGTGCTAAGAGATATATATAGGGAAAACTTCTGCTATTGGTATTTAATCCAAAAGATAGGGGAAGGTGAGACAAGATCAACAAAGTAGTGAAGGAATTCTTGATACAAATAATCAATACAATGTTGAATACGGTCCACCTTAGTAGAAAGAGTATCACTTAATTTGGCATGCTACTTTAGGCTTTTCAGCTCCTCTATGGAAGATTGAATAGAAGAAACTGTAGGAGCAGGGGGAGGCACAGAAATTTCAGTTACTTTAGATTTTAACTTCTCAATTATCTTTCGTTGTGTTGTAACAATTTCATTGGAATGTTGTAGCTCGCCCTCACAAGTACCCAACTTAGAAGCTAACACCGACATCTCAAAGAGGGCAGAATCTCGCTCCTATGCCAAGTAGGCTTGAACATATTTAGCATCATCTAACTTATCTATCATCATAGCAATAGGCTTTTTTTGGCCACCCAACACATCTGTAGCTTTGGTCATTTCTTTGTGAATATCATTTAGAGTGGTTCTTTCTAATGCTAAATCCTCCAAAGCTTTACTCAACTAACTAGTCAAGGAATCCACATTTTCTTGCAAAGAGGAATAAACTCATGTATACACAACTTCGAGAGAAGAAGTCATCATTGTTTCTAGTGTTGCCTGGACATTAGAGACCATTTGTGCAAGCATAGGTCTAGACAATACTGTTTCAAAAAATGACAAAGTTTGAGGATCAAGTTTCCCATCCCTTTGTGTTGCAAATAGATTGGTACAAGAAAGGAATGTAGGAAGGGAACTAGTAGAAACAACATGCACAGGAGCTTGTACAAGAGGAGCAAGATCAGGAAGGAGTCTATAGGCAAGAGCATTTCCTATAGATCACCCTGGTAGGAGGTTCATCTTCCTCATCAAATTTTTCTTATATTGGAGGAGGGAAAGGAACTTTAGGTGGAGGTTGCATAAGAGTATCATCAGAATCAAGAACAGAAAGGCCACTAGGGAAAGGCTTAAAAGTAATCACTTTTGGAGAAAGGCTCCATAAGAAACATTACTAAGCTATCCTTTCTGAACTCATTGAAAATTTCGATCCATCTTTGTCAAAAGGAATCGCGCCTAATTAAACTTCATGTTCTCAAAAGGATCTTGACAAAAGCAATAAAAAGCTCCTTAGATAGGCATTTTGACACAAGCTTTCGAGACATGAAGCGATCCTATAGGAATTGGCATAATTGCTTTCAAATAGAAGAGGAGATACTAGCCACTAATACCCCTGAACTCGTAATAACTTTGTTGGCCACCAAGGGAATGGAAATCTCTTTCTGAAGAAGAGCAACAATCGCCTCACACCTAATAACATATGATTGCCACTAGGAATAGGAGAAGGAGAAATTGGTAAAAATAGAGCTTCATTGATGTTGGCAGAATGTAACTAAAAGCTGGGCAACAAAATGATGGAGATAAGCTCCATCAATAAAATTAGCGTCTAGCAATCAGGAGTAGTCGTGAATTGGTAGTGGGACATGTTGAACCACTATCAGTGGGGGTGCCATTCAGACTACACAAGATATACCACACATATAAACCATGAAACAAGAAAGGGAATTCTCACAAAAGCAACATAGAGACCACTAAGGGCAAATCTAGGAATAACATAGAACACCAGGACTAGATCAGGCCGAATCCCAAACAATCCAGAACCTAGGTAAAAAAATTTTGACATGACCTTTCAAAGATTTAGCATACTACGAACCCTAACACTGACCAAAGACCAAATACAAAGGACAACAGACGCATAATAGGTCCATAGACTAATTTTAAAAAAAGATAGGGACTAATAAGACCAATCTAGGACCACTAATCCCATCCTCGTAAATGCATTTTGTCAACCTATGGTGGTGTGGTGAGGTGAGTGGGTGACTGTTATTCATATTCCTTTTATGAGTTACAAATTTATGCAATAGTTAATTTTAATTAAGCATGTTAATGCAAGGTGAATCAAGTTTTACAACCCAATCCTACTCTAACTTTGACTCGATAGCGGCCTCTAAAGATGCAATTCCTTTTTACAATTAGATGATCTTTGGCACAAAATGCATGCTTGTGTGATGGTGAGGGTTTATTTTACTACAAGTTAATGTGTGTAGTACATGTGTGCATGCACATGTGGCAACGAGTGTTCATTTTAACTTTTAAAAATTCAATAGGATTAGATTGCAATGTGTTGCGCAACAACAAGGATTCCTTTATAATTAACTATTGGGTTGATTTTATTTAGAATTTAGAAGGTGCAGTATGTTCATTTTGTGATGAACATCGGGTTGACTTTAATTACAACTTAATTGTCTGAGGATGCATGTGAAGAAGGAAAAAAGAAAAGAACCTAGCAATATGTGGGATACCCGTAAGGGTCTAATAAGAAAATGGGGATAAGGACACAACTCCTTAACTCCCACAATGGTCATAAATCCATGAAAGAAACAAACAGATAGATCACTAAAAGCTAGTCAACCTCTTGTAAGAATAAATTTATTTAAAAAAACTTGGCTAATTACAATGACCAAAACAAAAAGTGATATAGACAATATATGTATGAATATATATATATAGGTGAATTTTGATGTTGGCTTTTTTGTTGGTTTTATTGGATTTATTTTGATTTTCTTTTCAATTTTTTCATGAGAATTTTGATGGATTTTTATTTTTTTTCTTTACTTTTTTCTTTTTTTCAATGGAAAGTTAAAAAATAGAAAAAAATTAGTTGCTAGATTTTTTACTTTATTTGTTATTTTAAATATATTTTTTTTGTTTTTTAATGTTTTTATGATATTTTTTAAGTTTTTTATTAGATTTTTCATAGATTTTCTAATTTTTAAATATAAAATTTTTGTGTCAAATTTGGATACAACAATACATGGCACAAGCCAAAAAGTGGCATTCACACATGGGGAGGTCGAATCACACGAAAGCATGAAAATTTTAATTCTAAAATATCTGACTATCAAATGAAGATGTTGAAAATAGAAACAGTGGATAAGGTGAGAGCAAGAATACGCTTGATGACCCAAATGAGGTATTTGATGTCAAAAAGGGATGTTTTCATAGAAAATAGACAAAAAATGCACATGCACAAGCACATAAAAATTAATATCAAGAGATCCATCTATCAGAATAAAATGCAATAAAAATGAAAAATAGCCAAGGTGATGAGCCACATAGGGATGTTAAGTCACATGAAAAGAGACAGGTTCACATGGAAAAATGTCAAAAATGCACATGCAAAAGAAATCAAAAATTAATTCAAAGGAATCCATGACTTAGAGAAGAGTGCAATGAAAAGAAAAGTTGTTAGGATGAAAATGCTTGACAGGTCTATCGGATCAAAATGCAATTTCGGTGACAAAGGGACACGTTCACATTTAAAAATGGCAAAATATATATAAGAAAATATAATAAAAAGTAATATCAAGAGATCCATGTGCCAAAATTGGGAGCAAGAAAAAGAAAAAAGGTCTGGTTTGATGAGCCACAAAAAGGGCTGTCAACTCAGAATATAGTTCTAAGGAGAAAAGTGGATACTCACATGGAAAAATAGTAAAAATACATAAGAAAATTTTTCGCAAACACACAAAAGTAATAACAATAAATTAGTGCATCGAAATGACAAGCTATTAAAAGGAAAAATGTCCAGGGAAAGGTGAAGGTCAAGGTTGTATGTCAAATCTCCATTCTAATGTGAAAAAGACACATTCGCATAGAAATACATCTAATTTGCATAAAATCCTTCAAAAATTAATAACTTATGAAACGATGCTCAAAATAGAGAGTTGTAAATGAGAGAAGCAGCCAAGTTGAAGGAATGAATAGGACTATATATTAGATTTCAATTCCAATGAACTTACGATGTGTGGGCGATGCGTTCACTTGAAAAACGTGCAAAGTAAGAAAAGGGCAAAAAGGAAAGAGAAAAACCATCGGGTATGGGTTATAACATCATGGATGGGTGGTGCAAGGACACCAACAACATTTAGAAAAGAAACATTCTCAATTGGTTGATTGTAAAGGATGTCCACATGCGTTTATATAAGATAGACAAGGATGTATCCCCACACTTATGACCTTACCAGATCATGTGAACACAACCAACAAGGCCTATGCACTAATAGATAGCTAGACCATGATATCCCCACACTTAAGACATAGTATGCACACATGTATGCAAGAGTAGAATCAAAAACACTTGGTCCATTTTGCCAATTTTTGAAAATGATCATTGGTGCACATCGAGGGGTTGAAGTTGACTACATGAGATACCATGGCTTGTCACATCATGCTTCAATCATGGCAGGGGCCATGCAACAGCACCCAGGGAGGTAGTGTTGTTGATGAAGACCACCAATTTGTCATGATGATGAATATAGCACTTTGCTCTTAACAATCACTCATGTTAAAATGATAGATCAGTCTCTCACCCCATGGCTCACATCAATTGAAGAGGAGTTGATAAACCCATATCTTATACCTAGATGGACAAGATTGAGAAGCTTAGAGATAGTATGCCAATGTGTACAATCGATGGTACATCAGTGCGGCCCAACATGGCTGGCATAAAGGTGAGAAGGAAGGCTAGAGAGCCTTATAGTGCAGTGCATAGAACAGAGTGATGTGTCCTCCTATGGTTTTTGCAGAGTCCTCTCTCGTGTATGCAAAGGGAAATGAAATTGTAATAATTGCCAATTTTCATAATGTCCCTTAATCCTCACCTCTCAGTTGGTGGAAAGAGAAGGTCTATCATGCTCTACCCCCCTCTGTCTTGCACTTTGTTATTTGATAGATGCATAAAGGCATCCTAATTCCTGACACCCATTAATATAATCATCACAATCACTTGTGTGAAGGTTGTATATCTTGTGCGCAGTTGATGGTGCAATAGTGCATCCCACCCTGTGTCGAAATACAGTGTAAGAATGAAGGCCAAAGAACCTTATAGTACCATGTACAAAATGGATCTTGCTTTGTGCATTAAGAGGCCCAACCCATGCATGTAATACTCCATTCACACAACTCACTTCTCATTTGAATGGAAGGAAAAAAGACTAGTCACTTATCCCACCCTTTGTCTCATGCTCTATGGATGAATACAGAGGGTAGCCCATGCTCACATCCCCATCATGTTAGGATGAAAGTTCGCATCACTCTCAACAGTTATCAATAAATCATCTTTGGCTTATCAAGGATGACAAACATTTGCTAAAGAAGAGACGTACCCAAGGAGATAGCCAATAAATTACGAATGTGGATTATATAAAGATCTTTTGTTTGTTGTAGGATTCAGATGTCTGCTAAAGTAATAGGGACATGACGTACTAAAGGGAGATGGCTTCAGAATTGTATGCTAGAAAGATCATTAAGAGAGGTAAGGTATCTGGATTGCAGGGTATCACTAGTCAGCTTCCCACCCAAGGGTGTTTGGTATATTTGCTTAGAGAGCGAGGCATGTTTTAACAATGAAGTTCTTCCTTTTCTCCCATAATAAATTGTTTATTGATTTTTTTTTCTTTTTTTTCCCTACTCTTGAGGGTATTTTCACTTTTTTTTGAAGAGTAGGTTGGCATGGTAAGGACCAAAGTCCTTTTCTCCTATAACCTTTTTTTTTTCTTTTTTTCCTTTTTTAAAGCAAGAATACTAGTGTTTAGAGCCATCCACACCACATCTATTGGATTGGAAAGAAGGGGAATAAAATAGAGACAGGATTGTAATAGAGAGTACAACAGAAATCATCCATCTTATCAATCAAATCCACATGATGATGACTATTAGAAGCAGTATATGGGAATAATTAAGGAGCAATGCCAAAGGAAAATATAAGCTATTTTTTGTGATTGTCAATATTCCTAGGGAGAAAAATATTTTTTCAAATGATAGCCATTGATGAGGAAGGGTTCATTAGAGGCATCTATGGCTTGTATCTACACACAGCCATTAGGGTTGATTGCAAGTACCTTGTAAGGGCCTATCTAGCATTGCTGAAGTTTTCTAGGAAACTTGCCAAAGCATGAATCTAATGCCGGGACAAGGTCACCTTCTTTGAATTCTTTCTATTTGATGAAGCTGTCATGATAAACTTTGCACCGGGCTTGTGTGCCTTCCATGCACTATAGGACCAGTGACTTTGACTTGGCTGTTGGCTATGGGATAATAGGGTATGGACTTGCGATGACAAATCTTGTAGATCTATGTTAGCTCTTCCACGATCTTATTCAAGAATTGAGTGCCACAATCACTTACCAACTCCAAGAGCACCATATTGGGGAGTATGGGAATTCCCCATAAGTTTGGGACACATGGTCAAATCTTTGGATTTGTCATAACTTGAACACTATAACTCCAAATTGAGCACTCTATAGCTGGACCAACCAATTTATTATACAAGCCAAAAAGTCACTGATAGAGAGCAAAACCTATATAGTGTGACAGAAATGGAATCTATTGAGCTATAGAGTGCTCAATTCTATAGCTCAATTGAGCACTCAAGCTCTGTCACACTATATAGGTTTTGCTCTCTATCAGTGACTTTTTGGCTTGTATAATAAATTGGTTGGTCCAGCTTTGAGGAGCCTTTCTGATAGAGAACTACCTCTAGCCCTTTGATTGATGCATCAATGTGCACATGGAATTCCTTCATCCAATCAGAAGGTTGCAGAAGATGGATGCTCTAATTAGGCACTAATTCAAGGTATTAAAGGCTTTTTCACAATTGTCTATCCAATTAAACTAGGCATCTTTTCTCACGAGCTTATGCAAGGGGTCTGCCTTTGTTGCAAAATATACTATGAACCTCCTATAGCTCACATGGCCAAGAAATCCTCTCAACCATTATAGATTAGTTTGTATGGTTAAGGCTACAATCTTCTCAATCTTGGCAAGGTCAGTTTCTATTCCTTGTGTGGAGACAATGTGGCCCAATAGAAGGCCTGAAGAGACTCCAAAGATGCATTTTTTGTGGTTGAGCAAGATCCTATACTCCTAGCTTCGATCAAAGCACTGCTCTAGGTGTCCCCAATGCTTGTAGAGCATATTCAAGACATAAACCATCTAAATATACCTCAATGAAAATGTAGGTGATTTTGGAATGCGGTCATGATGACTCGTTAAAAGATATCTCAGGTGTTACAAAGCCCAAACATCGTCACCTTGTAAGCATAGGTCTTTCATTCTATGGTGAAGGGTTATTTTGGATTTTTCATCTTTTGCAATCAACACCCGATTGTATCCACTAAAACCATCGAGGGGAGAATAAAGCTTGTGTCCTACCACTATGTCTAACAATTGATCGGTGAAGGGGATAGAGAAATTATCTTTCTTTTTTTGGAATTTAGCTTCCATAAGTCCATACATATTTGGAGTTTCACATTCTTCTTTGGTATGACCATGATGTGCAGAATCCATTCATTGTTGGCTACTAGGTAGTTGAATTCAACTTCTAAGAGCTTGTGTCCTGCCATTATGTTTAACGATTGATTGGTGAAGGGGATAGAGAAATTATCTTTCTTTTTTTGGAATTTAGCTTTCATAAGTCCCTACATGTTTGGAGTTTCCCATTCTTCTTTGGTATGACCACGATGTGCAAAATCCATTCATTGTTGGCTACTAGGTAGTTGAATTCAACTTCTAAGAGCTTCAACAACTCTGTCTTGACTAGGGCCGGCCGAATAGTTAGGATTCATGTGCCTTTGACCCTTTGACGTTGTCCTACTAGGGCTGACCATCAAGATTCATGTCTTGATGTGATGTTAATATATCCTCTAAGATCATGAAGGGTTATGAAGAGTCAAAAAATCCTTCATAACATCAAAAATATCAAATTTCTCCTTCGATAGGTTACGAAGAGTCAACAACTCCTCTTGAAATGTGAGAAGGATCGAAGCTTGCTTAGAAAAGCTATGGCAGGAGAGCAAGAGCAAGAAAAAGAGAGAGACCAAATGGGAACTCCAATAGTCACAATGTGTGATCAAGCCTTCCTTTATTCAAACTGTCACTAAAAGAATAAAGAATAAAGTGATAGTGATGAGCACCCACCACTGCAATGTGCAGTGGTGAGTACTGTCAGTGTAGTAATACATGGGCAACTAGGCAGAGGCACCTTTACCCCCAACAACCTCTCACTTAAAGGAAAATCTGCCCTAGTGAGGAGTGAAAAGAAAAAGAAAAGATAGTACAATGTACACATGTACAACTGGATGAGGAAAAACATCATCTCATCCAACTCCCATCAATCTCCTGAGGAAGGCAAAGCACTCAGTAGTGAGACTTTTCATGAGCAGATCTGTAGGATTTTCGTCAATGGTGGAGATCTTGACAAGGTCAACAGACTTGTCCTCCACAACCCCACGTATGAAGTGATACTTCACCTCAATGTGTTTCGTCTTCGCATGGAAGACTAGATTCTTGCCTAGCTAAATAGCACTCATAGAATCCAAATGCAGTGTACGTAGAGAATCAATCCCAAGGTCATGAACCAAATGGCCCAACCATATGGCCTCCTTGCAAGCCTCAATGGCTGCAACATACTCAGCCTCAATGGTAGAGAGAGTTGTACACTTCTGAACCCTGCATATCCAAGAGACAGCATCTCCAACATAGGTGAATACATAGCCATAAGTGGACTTCCTACTATTTGCATGTCTTGCATAATTGGAGTCTATATACCCCACAACTCTAGTATCCTGGCTGCCATAGCAAACACATATATCTTGAACCCTAGACATCCAAGAGACAACACCTCCAACATAGGTGAATACATAGCCAAAAGTGAACTTCCTACTATCTGCATGTCCTGCATAATTGGAGTCTATGTACCCCACAACTCCACTATCCTGGTTGCCATAGCAAATACATATATATGTTTTTCCTTTCAGGTATCTCATGATACCCTTCATGGCATCCCAATGTTTATTGCCATGTATAGCTATATAGCGTACCACAACACCAACTACAAAGGTAATATCTGGATGAGTGGCTATCATGGCATACATCAAACGGCCCATAGCTGATGCATAAGGGAACTTGGCCATCTCGGCCCTCTGCTCATCTATTTGCGGACAATTGACATGTGAGACCTTCACATAAGAAGGTAATGGACAACCAATAGGCATCACGCTCTGCATGTGAAAACGCTCAAGGACTTTATGAATGTACTCCCTCAGTGAGAGGTAGAGTAGTCCATAGTGCATGTCGCGCTTAATGCGCATACCAAGAATGTGAGAGGCATGTCCCAAATCCTTCATTTCAAAGCTCTTTTTCAACTGAGATTTAAGAGCATCCAGTTCATCATGAGCTCTCTTTGCTACCAGCATATCATCCACATAAAGCACCAAAATAAGAAATGAGCCATCATGGGATGTCTTCGTATAAAGACACAGATCCATAGTACTCCTAATGTAGCCATGTGATTGCATAAAGGCATCAAACTTATGATACCGCTCCCTCTAGGGGCTTGCTTCAATCCATAAAGACTTTTCTTCAACTTGCTGGTGCACAGATCGGTCGCAGTATGCTCACGTAGTGAATCCCGAAAGGTCCCCAAGAACAATGAACTCTATCTTTTTGCACAAAAAACAATGTAAAAGCATGAACGACAAGAAGCAAGAGACCAATTGGGTTCAATCTCCCCCCATGCCTTGTGTGAGCGCTTCACAAAGCATGTATTTTATGTATATTTCCATCTTCATGCTCAATAATAGCCCAATTTACAAAAATATGACAAGCTTTTAGCTTTTGAGTTTGCCTTTTACAAAAATAGGAAATAAAGCTAATGGACGGTGCCCATAGAGTCTGGCACGCCCAATCTCAGTGTCCAAATAGAAATAACATATCCGTGCGCATAGGCGCATACAAAATAATAATATATAATCGATGCCTCAATAGTCATGACAAAATATAGGCGTGGCGCCTATCAAAATATAATCCATAGGTCGAATACTCGCTAGACTCCAATGCTTTTCTCCGCCACTACTGCTATCTCTACACATCAACTGAAGCATTCACAATCGTTAGTAAAATAATACAATTAAACCGACAAAAGTGAATACCTAGCAGTCTTCAGCTACATAAATAAATCAACTGGTTAGAAATAAATCCTAACCTTAATTTATTACGAGTGCGCACTCTAAACCCATAAATGTTTATTAATTTAATATGTATTTTGCAGAATCACCCGCTATGGAATCACCCATATACACACTAAATTAATGAAACGCCCGAAAAGGACAGGCGTCCCCATCAACTTCTCGCACAAAGAATCCACTTTGTGTATGAGCCCCGGTCATCTAAGTTTACGGAATCCACCGTAAAACCTCACGGAATCCACCGTGGAATATGCCTCCTGGCATCATACCCCCGGGGTGGGATAGCAATTGACCTCAATTGCTATTAGCTCAATGTGGAGCTAACAGAGTGGGGAAAGCATTTAAGTCTCTAGCGTGCATCCATTGTGCTTCCTCTACAGGATGGTTCTTAAATTTTACTAGATATCTAGAATACCTTCGGCCAGTTCTAGTGGTCATAAAGTCAGTGTTTATGATAGCTGGTTCAAGGATTTCAGTTGCTTCCTCTAATAAAGGTGGGTTTTCATAAACAGGGTGGATAGGTAATTGGCCTCTAAATGGTCTTAATAAGCTAATGTGAAATGTATTGTGAATTTTCCAATGAGATGGTAATTCTAACTTGAATGCATTATCATTAATTTTATGAATGATTCTAAATGGTCCATAGAATCTAGGAGCTAATTTGACAACTGTATGTCTATCTACACTTTGCAGTCTACGTTTTTCTATTCTCAGCCAAACATAATCATCAACTTTGAAATTCATGGCTTGTCTTTTCTTGTTGGCTTGTTTGGTATATGATTGTTGGGATTTAGCAATCATATCCTTAACCTCATCAAAAATACTATTATGCATACTAGCAATATCATCAGCACTCTGAATTCTATTGGACAAAGATGCAACAGGTGTAGATAACCTATATCCATAAATGACTTCAAACGGTGCTTTCTTTGTAGATGTGTGCGGTGTATTGTTATATGCAAACTGTAATAAATGCAAATGAGTGTCCCATGTATGAGGTTTAGAGATAGTATATGCACGTAAAAGATCTAGAATGGTGCTGTTTGTGGCTTCTGTTTGTCCATTAGTTTCTGGATGAAATGCGGATGAGAAATCAATCTTTGTGTATAGATTAGCAAACAGGGTAATCCAAAAATTGTTACAAAATCTAGAATCACGATCTGAAATGATAACTTTGGGCAATCCATGGTTAGTAAAAACAGTTTTCAAAAATAATTGTGCTGCTTGTGATGCTGTTAAAGTCTTCTTACATGGAATGAAATAAGCTTGCTTACTAAATCTATCTACAACTGTCCAAATCATGTCATGGTTAGATTTAGTATTTGGTAAACTAGTAATGAAATCCATAGAAATTTGTTCCCAAGGTTTAGATGGAATAGACAAAGGCATTAGTAATCCATACTGTTTACCATGATGTCTCTTAACTCTTTGACAAATCAAACATTCAAAAACAAAATTAGATACATCTGCATCCATATACGGCCAATAAAAATCTTCAGTTAACAAACGTAATGTAGATATGATACCTCTATGACCTTGATATGGGGGACAATGAATTTCATTCAAAACAAAAGATCGGAATGGAATAGTAACACATAGTCTCTTTTCATAAAACATAAATCCATCATTATATGACAATGAATCAACAGGAATGAAATTATTTTGAAGTAATTTATGCCAATCACAATGAAAAGTAATATCCTGGTGATATGTATCTTTCATAGCAATCAAAGAATCAAAAGATATGACAGAAATATTATGAATTGCAGGTCTTCTACTCAATGCATCAGCAACTACATTTTCTTTTCCAGGTTGGTATTGAATGATAGGATGAAAACTTTGAATAAAGGAAGCCCATTTGATATGACGATCAGAGATTTGGGGTTGGCTAAGTAAATGTCTAATGCTTTGCTGGTCGGTCTTTACCATGAATTATGAACCCATCAAGTAGTGTTTCCACTGTCTTAATGCTTGTACAACTACTAATAGTTCTTTGTCATAAGTGGAATATTTCAGTTCAGAGGGTTTCAACTTACAACTAGAATATGCTATTGGATGATTGTCTTGCATTAGTACGGCTCCTATTCCTGATCCACTAGCATCAGTCACAACTAGAAAGAATGGTCTATTAAAGTCAAGCAACTGTAAAATAGGGGCATTGGTTAATGCATGTTTCAGTAAGTCAAAGGATTTCTGCTGATTTTCAGTCTATTGATAAACAATTCCTTTCTTGAGAAGTTTTGTTAATGGTAAAGCAAGTAAGGAAAAATTACGTACAAACTTCCTATAGAAACTAGCAAGACCAAGGAATGAGCGTAATTCATGCACGTTTTTAGGAACATGCCAATGCAATATTGCATCAATTTTCTTAGGATCAAGTTTAATTCCTTCAGATGATACAATATGACCTAAATACTCAATTTCAGTCTTAAAGAATTCACTCTTTTCAGGATTTGCAAACAATTGATTTTCTTTCAGTAATTGAAAAACTAATGACAAATGCTCATAATTCTCTTTCTCATTTTGACTAAACACCAAAATATCATCAAAGAAAACAATCACACAGTATTGATATTTTAAAAAGATACCGTTCATCATTCTACTAAAGGTAGCAGGTGCATTAGTCAATCCAAATGGCATGACTAAAAACTCGTAATGGCCAAACTGTGTTCTGAATGCAGTCTTAAATATGTCAGATTTATCTAGCCTCACCTGATGATATCCAGACTTAAGGTCAATTTTACTAAATATAGAAGATCCTTGCAGTTTGTCCATAAGGTCATCAACTCTAGGTATGGGATACCTATTCTTTACAGTGATCTTATTTAAAGCTCGGTAGTCAATACACATACGATAGGTATTATTCTTTTTCTTGACTAAGAGTACAGGTGCACCGAATGGAGAACTGCTAGGTCGAATTAAACCTCTATTTAGTAATTCTTCAACTTGACTCTGGATTTCTTTTTGCTCTATTTGATTGTGCCTATATGGTGCTTTGCAAGGTGGTTGTGTGCCAGGTATCAAATCAATCTTATGGTCTTCTGGATGTGAAGGAGGTAAACCTGGTGGTAGGTCTTCTGCAAAACAATCCTTAAAATATGCAAGAAATTCCTTATGCCTAGGGTGCATATGATTTTCCTTTGCTTGCAATTCATTCACCCAAATGAGATATGATTTAGTACTCTTGCGTAATGCACGTTTTGCTTGAGTATGCGAAAGCAGTGGAAAAACATTAGATGCATGCATACCATATAGTGTAATAGATTTTCCTTGAAAATTAATATCCATTGTGTGTGTGGAATAATCTATATCTGGGTTATGTTGGTGTCACCAAGGCATTCCTAAAATAATGTCACTTGACTGTAATGGAACAACTAAGAAATTTCTTCTTTCAGTGTATGAACCAATTTGAATCTCTAGATCTTGAACTTCTTGTGTACCATTATACCTAGTACCTAAAAATGCAGCTTTTATGCGATAATGTGTAGGTACAGTCTGTAGTTTCAATTCCTTTACCAATTTTGCTGAAATAAAGTCATGAGTACTACTGTCATCATGCAAAATAGTTTTTTCCTTTCCATGCACCAAACATTTCATAGTCAATAATGAATGTGGAGTAGGCATACCTGGTAAAGTGTCGGAAATAGTAGTAGTGTCGTCATCATCTTCAGTGAAATCAGGCATATCCTCATGCTCGTCTTCGTCCATGGCTCCAAGATAGTTTATATGTGCTGGTGGCTTCTTTGAATGACAATTTGCTGCAAGATGTCTAGGTTGGTGACATTTATAGCATACTATTGGCTTGGCTTTGGTTACATTATTTGCAATGGCTGAAAGTCTAGGTACATTTGGATTTGCTTGTGGAATAGGCTTAGGATTTGGATTGACATTGGATGGTAATGCAGGTAGTTTAGCCCAATTCTTGCGGAAAGTTGGTGAAGAGAAACGACCTGGATTAAATCTTCTAAAATTGGAATTGAATTGTTTAGATCCATAATTACCATTGGCTTGGAATTGTTGTGGTCGTCTATCTCTACCGCGTAACTTATCTTCAGTGTTGTGAGCTAGTGAGATGGCGTCTTCAAGGGTAGCAGGCTTGAACATGTTCACTTCAGCGTAATAATGTCCAAGAAGTCCAGACATATACTTCCGCTTATGTGTCGTCTCTGGTACGTCTTCAAGCATGCGTAGCTGTAGGAGTGCATTCCAAAAATGCTCTGTATACTGAGGAATAGGCTCACGATCCCTTTGTTGAAGTAGATCCCATTGCTTGATAGCCTTCTCATGAAATTGCGGTGGAAGGAAATTCTGCATGAACTTCTTCTTGAAATCTTTCCAAGTAGCAGGACATTCTATGCTCTTGCGTACTACAATCCACCAAAGTGATGCTCTGTCTACTAAATGATTAGTAACACACTTGATTTTATCTTTTTCTGGATAGGTTTCCTCATGGAAATAGTCATCAAACTGACTAATGAATGATAAAACAATCTTTCCTTCTCGTATGCCATTGAAAGTGCGAAATTTGAAACTTCGTTTACTTATCTTTGATTCCTTGCGAATTGTTTGAGCTTCAAGAGTGGCGTCGATGGTACGTCGAATCAAATATTCAGCTTGAGGTTCTTCTTTATCGGTAGACGCTCTTTGTAATTTTGTCAATTGCGCTTGCAATACTTGCCTAGCCCTTCGTTCTTCTTCCAATTGCATCATGATTAGGTCCAGCTTTTGTTCCATGGTAGGCTCAGGTAGGTCGTCTTCAGCCATAGGATCATCCATATATGGTGTCGTCATCCTGTAAAACTCAATAGACATTTCTCACTCAAAATCAGGTTAGCGGGATGAGTGTAGCTCAAATTCGAGGTTACAAGGCTATGTATTTTTTTTGTATTTCTTTCTCAATTTTCAGAAAATCTGCAATATTTCCTTCTTCGTATGTTGAAAATACTTCAGCGGACCTACGTATAGGTAGAATACTTTGCCACGAACAAGTTTGCAGTTCAGAGTTTTTGCGCAGGAACAACCCTTCTAGGAGTTTTGAGCACTAGTCAGTTCTGACTCCAGTTGACTAGTCTGACTTGCAGAGTTGCAGACTTAGCCGACTTAGTGAACTTGCAGGACTTGATTACAGTCGACTTGCAAGACTTGACTTCGGAAGTGCAGGACCTAGAGTTTATGAACTTGATTGTCTTGTGTGACTTGATGAAAGCTTAATGGCTTAAGCTTAATAGCTTAAGCTATGGAGGGGGGGGACGAATTGAAGAAAACGGCGCAGATCATGGAGGACATGGGTAGCCGTTTGCTGATGTCGTGAAAATTGCGGGCATCTTCTTGCATCTCGATGACAAGTTTTGTGAGGCTTCTTAAATTCCTTAAGCCTTTAAGCTTGAAGACTAAGCTTTTTGAAGAAAAGAGATATGAGCTTCTTACTGTATATCCACGACTTGTTTATGGAGATGAGAGAGTGGTCCTCCGCCTATACAGCCTGGTCCTTCGCGATCTGAGAGTAGAAACAGGGGTTCTTGATCGCCAGAAGTCTGCATGTATCGACGGTTCGAGACGAGATTAACTATAGAGCCCGATCGTTCCAGGAGCTCCGCCTTCGCACAAGATGGGTAGCGATTGGAAGTTCTTGATCTCAGCTCAGCTCTGATACCACTGGTGCGCAGATCAGTCGCAGTATGCTCACGTAGTGAATCCCGGAAGGTCCCCAAGAACAATGAACTCTGCCTTTTTGCACAAAAAACAATGTAAAAGCATGAACGACAAGAAGCAAGAGACCAATTGGGTTCAATCTCCCCCCATGCCTTGTGTGAGCGCTTCACAAAGCATGTATTTTATGTATATTTCCATCTTCATGCTCAATAATAGCCCAATTTACAAAAATATGACAAGCTTTTAGCTTTTGAGTTTGCCTTTTACAAAAATAGGAAATAAAGCTAATGGACGGTGCCTATAGAGTCTGGCACGCCCAATATCAGTGTCCAAATAGAAATAACATATCCGTACGCATAGGCGCATACAAAATAATAATAAATAATCGATGCCTCAATAGTCATGACAAAATATAGGCGTGGCGCCTATCAAAATATAATCCATAGGTCGAATACTCGCTAGACTCCAATGCTTTTCTCCGCCACTACTGTTATCTCTACACATCAACTGAAGCATTCACAATCGTTAGTAAAATAATACAATTAAACCCACAAAAGTGAATACCTAGCACTCTTCAATGAAACGCCCGAAAAGAACAGGCGTCCCCATCAACTTCTCGCACAAAGAATCCACTTTGTGTATGAGCCCTGGTCATCTAAGTTTACGGAATCCACCGTGGAATATGCCTCCTGGCATCACTTGCACACTAGGTACTCCCTTCCAGGTTATGCAAAGCCCTTAGCCTGCTCCATGTGAATCTCATCATGCAAATCCCCATGTAAAAATACAGTCTTGACATCCATCTAATACATGTCCAAGTCAAGCTATTAGACTAAGGCTAAAACCAAGCGTAGGGTGGTCATCTTGACCACAGGAGAAAAGACTTTATCAAAGTCAACTCCATGCTCCTGCTTAAAACCCTTAGCAACAAGTTTTACCTTATAAGCCGACTTGGGGTGCCCAGGGGTACTTTTCAGCTTGTACACCCATTTGCATGGCAAATCCTTCTTGCCGCTAGGCAATGCAACCAAATCCCAAGTCATATTCTTATATGCGGGGAGTCCATCTCAAACTGAATAGCCCTCTCCCAAGAGTAAATGTCACCCCTACGTATAGCCTCATCATAGGTGAGAGGCTCTCCTGCATCTATAACCAAGACATAATGCATCGAGGGCTCAAATCTATCAGGTGGACGTCTAGCTCTAGTAGACCGTCTCACTGCAGGCTTTGTTGTATGTCTAGCATCCTGTCCAACACCCCTTCCATGTGTACCAACTGCTGCTGTATGCTCTCCAACTTGCTGTGCAAGAGCATGTGGCTCCTCCTGGAATATAACCATGTGTATCTCTACCACCTTCTCAGGCTGCCTATGCATCTTGTCTTCATGGAAGACTACATCATGGCTGCGGATGACTTTCTGTACCTACGGGTCTTGCGAGTCTTAGACATGATAACCCATTTTACCTGCATCTCCATAGCCAAGGAAAATGCATTTGACACTCTTAGGATCCAACTTACTATGCTTGTCCTTGGGCACATGATGGAATGCCTCACATCCAAAGACACGTAGATGCGCATAAGATAGTCCATATCTCCTTTGCAACTTGGAAATCCAAACCACTGGAAGGTGATCTTTTTATGATATGCACAGTTGTACTAACTGCCTCAACCCAAAAGCTCTGTGGTAAACCTGCATGGCTAAGCATATTGCGTGCATGCCCCTGTATGGTTCTATTCATCCACTCAGCCAAACCATTCTGGGGTGGGGTATAAGGGGCGGTCAACTGATGCTTAATACTCCTCTTGTCACATAGCTGCTCAAAGACACATGAAACATATTCTCCCCCATTGTCAGTCCTAAGGCATTTCAGCATGTGCTTAGTTTGGTTCTCAACCAATGCAAGCCATCCTTGAAACACAGCCAAGACATTTGACTTAAGCTTAATAGGGTAAGCCTAGACTTTACGCAAAAAATCTGGCACAAAATACTTTGCACTACCCATAGACTGATAGGGCATGGTCCCAAAAACATCCAAATGTACCAATGCCATGGGCTCACTCATGTGTGTCCTACCATACTTCTTATGTGTATTCCTAGTCTGTCTGCCATAAAGACAATGCTCACATGAATCAAAACAAGCATAGTCAAGGGAACACCATATTGCGGAATATGGGAATTTTTCATAAGTTTAGGACACGTGGTCAAATCTTTGGATTTGTCATAACTTGAATAATGTAACTCCAAATTGAGCACTCTATAGCTCAATCGATTCCATTTTTCAAGCGCTTTCCAATGATAGGTCACATCATATGGTTTTGAGAAACTTATGGGCATGTTATCCGAGTGCCACCTTTTTAGTATTCAAAAAATGGGAATTGGGAGATTCCCAAACTCACTAATATTGTGTTAGAGGCGGTAAGTATTGCAAAACCAGAAAGCATTTTCATTCCCTTCAAGGATATATGGCCCAAATGGACATGCAAAACAGATACATGTGAAATAGAACTATCTGACAAAACATGGTCAACAGAGGATCCATCAACTACAAGAGAATAGAGGTTGCCATCCTTGGCACCTCTAGCAAGCATAAGTCTGCGGGTGATCTTCTAGGCAGAATCCCCAAATAAAACATAAAATCTAGCATCATCAAGCTGCCCTGCAGACATAAGACTGTGTGTAAGCGCACGTACATGATGTACATCCTATAGTAACAGTAAGTACTACCAGTAGAAAACTGCAGTCGTACATCCCCAATGCCAACAATAGCAAGTGACCTATAATCACCCAAGTGAACTAAACCAAAGACAATGCGGTAGGAATGGAACCACTCATCACTGAAGCACCAAAATTCAAAAGCTAGCACTGCGCATACATAGAGTGAACCTTGGTCAACGGCGTAGCATCACAAGAACTGGCTGCAAGTATGTACTCCCCATCGGAGTCATCAGTCTATATGACATTGATTTCCTCTATTTTCACACTAGATTTCACATATACCATGCTGTAATCAAAGAACTTTTCTTATACTTTGTCTTTCCCCTTCTCTTTGCGCTTCTCATTGTGCAACTCATGACACTATGGGCGGATGTGACCCTTTTTGCCGCAATGATGACATGTTACATTAGCATTTCTCCCACGAGACTTGCTGCGCGACTTACCACACAAATTAGACCTGGACTTCTACAAGTCTCTGCCACGACCATTCCCACAGTGATTCTTTCCATTACCATCTTTGCCTCTAACAATCAAAGCATAATGCGACACACGAGAGGCATCCAAGTTATTATGGTTGATCTCTTCCTTGCAGAAGAGCACTCTCTACATCATGCAAGTTTAGAATAGTAGCAAGAGCACATAAGGCAATGCGGAATACATCCCATGAGACTCACTCACAGTCCCAAGTAAAAACGTTGGAGTAACCTCATCATTAAAGGTAATGCCCTATGAAGTCAAGTTCTTCAGAATAGCATAGAACTGGCTCAAATGAGTAGACATTGTCATATTCTCCTTCATGCGTAGGTCCATAAGTTGCTTCAATCAATACATCTGACTTGCTGGACTTTTCTTGTCATAGAGGTTCTTGATCTTATCCCAAAGCTGCCAAGCACTATGTGCTTCCTCAACCACATTATAGTGCACATGTTCAATGAGAGACAAGATGAGGATGGACTTGCATAACTCATCAATCTCATCCCATTTTTCATCAATCATAGTTTCAGGTTGCTCGCCATGCATCCTTAGTGCCTTGATCTGAGATTTCTGCACCAACACCTGCCAAACTTGGCTCTTCCAATATGCATAATTCGTACCATCAAGCTTAGTGATGTTGAAGATAGCACTATCAATGGAAGAAGATGCCATATTCTAGTCCAAAATGGTGCCAACAGCTCAAAACTTCTTGTTTTCTACTATAAACAACCAAAATACCACCAAAACCAAGGCAAAATGACCACAAATTGATAGCTAATGATGTTGCCCACGAAGTACTGTCAAAAGTACATAAAATCAAGATGATTCAGCATGAAAAATACATTACAGTCCATGCATAATTACTTGTTGTAATAAATTACAAGGGTATATAATAGCACCAGTGCCAGAAGATCCACGATCAAGCATCAATAAGACCTCATGAGCATATAGACTATGTAGCATACACACGTAACATCCATAGACATTAAGTACATCCAAGCTGTAACTCTAACAAGCCGAGAAATAGCTAAAATAAGCTTCGGGCAATCAAATGTCAAGCAAAGCAAGGCTTAGTAGCATCCAACTCCAAACAATGGAACGAGCATGTAGCAATGGCATAGGCCAAGCATGTCAAGACCAGTCAGAACATAAGCAAAGTACATGCTATAAGTACATCAGAGATGAAGATCCCAATTCTATGCCAAGCAAGCTCAAGCTCGACCAATGATTCGAGAGCAAATCCAAGCTCTATGTCAATCCCCGAGAGTCACTACATCAATATATACATCCGACATAGCCCGAATCCAACAAGCATATCCAAACATAAGCAAATAAGCTTCAACCTTGAACATTCCAACATCAAATAAACATTCAAAACTGAGCAAGTATTGGCTCAATCCAAGCTCAAAACCATAGACAAACCATAGGCATACTTTCCTATATGTATAGGCACCAACCGAGCATAATCGAGCATCAAATGACTATGTAGCATGAGCATAAAGTATAATGATAGAGGGCTGCCCTATTTTGGGCTGCATGTGGACTATGTAAAACAATAAATGACTGAGCAAATTCAGTCCCAAAAGCATCTCACATCATAGACATGCATTCATGGCACATTTGAGACCAACCAAGTAACCAATATCAATACCAAAGTAATCTAGACATAAAATGCTAATATAGCATTGTTGTGGGCTACCTATAAACTGTATATAATAGTCCCAAACATGAAATAAATCACATCAATACTCAATGCCAAGGCTCGAAATCAAATGCCAAGCATAAACCGTGTATAGTGCCCAAATGAGGTTGCCAATGACTGGAATGAGCTAAGAGGAGATCAAACAATTAATCACGTGCTGTAAATGCACCTTAAAAAATGGTACAAATATGCTTGCAGTTGTTGCTCAAGTTTTTTATCTTGGCAAAGTGGTAGAAAGCTCAAGTGGGTACCAAAGAAGGCACACAAAAAGTCTGAGGTGCCCCAATAAAGCCTATGTCAAGATATGGAGCACCAGAGCTTCAATAGTGCTGTCCCCTTTCTCTTCTGGCCTGGAAACCTATAAGTAGCATGAAGCCTTGAAGCAAATGAATGAATACCTTTGTTGGAATGCCTTGAGGGTGCCCAAAGGGTCGGCTCGGAAAGCCGAGGAGTGACAAAAGCTCAGAAGAGTCAGCTATGGCTGCCGGG
Organism: Lygodium microphyllum; assembly: GCF_053477565.2. NCBI lineage: Eukaryota > Viridiplantae > Streptophyta > Polypodiopsida > Schizaeales > Lygodiaceae > Lygodium > Lygodium microphyllum. Next base: position 43,980,288 of record NC_141152.1, read on the forward strand.
AAGGAGACCCACCGAGTGTGGGTAATTAGTAGGGAGTCGAAGGAGTCACAAACCAAGTCAAAATGCTCAAGCAGCCATGCTCTAATACTAGTTGAAAGGTGAGAAGGATCAAAGCTTGCTTTGAAGTCCTATGGCACGAGAGCATGAGCAAGAGAGAGAGAGAGACCAAATGGGAACTCTAACGGTCACAATGTGTGATCGGGCCTTCCTTTATTCAAATTGTCACTAAAAGAATAAATAATAAAGAGACGATGATGGGCACCCGCCACCCACAGTGTGCAGTGGCGGGTACTGTCAGTGTAGTAATACATAAGCAGCTAGGCAGAGGAGCACCTACCCCAACACCTCTTCTGGAAGGCTACTACCCCTTTTTGAGATGTCTTTTTGTGTCGTCTACATCAATACTAGTCAACTCCTTTTCACCTTCTACCTCTCTGATAAAGGTTCCACGAACTATTTTTGGATATAGATTTGACTCATTCAAGGAAGTAGCTTCTCTCTGATGCTTCACTAGAGCCATCTTTCTCTACTTTCTACTACAACTTTGTAGATCCTTTTGGATGCTGAAAAGAAGGGTTGTCTTTGATGTGAGTTATGGGATACTCACTTCTTAAGGACTCATCTTCTAAGTATGCATCTAGGAATATTACATGACAGGGATTTTCTAAGGTTTTTTGATGCTATGGGATTGGTGTTGTTTGTCTCTTCCACTTTGTATACATCCTTGGCATGCGTTGTGGACCACTAATGAGACCAAAAGGGACCATGGTCATTCCATTCAAGAGTAAGGGCTCTTCATCCTCTGAAGCCTTGATCATGTCTTCATGGACATCCTCTTCGAATGGAAGGGATGGCTCTTCATTACTTTCATTATTTCATTTTTGGATTCATCATCTTCTACTTTAGGCTTTGACTCTACTTCTGTAGAGGCTCTAGAGAAGAATGTACTCTCTACTTATGCTTTTGCTTTTGTCTCTAACTCTATTTTGTCCATACAACAAGGAGAGAAGTACATTCATGCCTCTATCTCACTATCAAAGGTAATTTTAGAATTCATTCCTAGTTTTCCAATAGGAGGTATTTACCCATTGGCAATGATGTTGCATCTTTCAGGAGATGGATTTCAATATCCACTGTTAGGAAATGTGCTTCTGGTTCCTTTGGGAAAATTTACTTGACAACGTCTTCTTCAGCTTGATGTTCTATCTGCTACTTCATTATTGGAAGACTAGAATTTGGTCTAATGTCTTGGATTCCAATAGTTTTAATCTTGTTTTTTCATTTTTCTTTCTTTTGTCATGCATCTCATTTTTTAGAGAGCAGACATCTTTTGCATGGTTCTTTCTTAGGCAATAAGAATAGAATGCTCAAGGAGAGTTGGCTTTTGGGTATATTTAGTGGCCAAATGTCTTGGGTGATGGCACTTTTTGCACCAAGTATTCGATCGCATCACATTTATTCATGTTCCTATAGTATTGGATATGCTAGGAAGGTGGGGAAACAAGCACTAGATACCAACTCCTAGCACATCTTACAAGTTTGTAGGATCAAACACATCATGGTGGAGACCCCAAGCCTCAACCATAGGAGTTAGATATTTCAAGTGCAGGGGGATATACCACCAAAACATATGCCCCATGGAAGAGACTCTTTCAACAAGTGGAACTAGAGTAATAATCACAAGTGCTTATGGAGGAGAGGAGTCACAACCCCTGCACATTCAGGAGATTGCTAATGGAAGTGAAGAGAAACTAGGTCATTTGGTATGGGGCCCTAGCTAGGGAGACTATAGGGACCTTAACAAGATCACCATCAAGAACAAATACCCCATGCCCTTAGTTGAGGACTTATTAGATCAAGTCCATGGAGCAAAATACTTCAGTCGCATAGATCTTAGGTTACCAAGCTACCACCAAGTCCATATAGCCCAAGAAGATATCCCAAAAATAGCCTTTTGTACTAGATATGGAAGCTTTGAGTGGCTAATCCTAGACTTTGGACTAAGTAATAGACCAAGGACCTCTTGTTGATTAATGGATGGAGTATTACGACGAGAGATAGGTGTGTTTATTGTTCTCTACATAAATGATCTATTAGTTTATAGCAAAATTTAAAAGGAATACAATGAACATTTAAGATTAGTCTTTGAGAAGCTAAGGCAGCACAAATTGTATGCAAAACCCAAGAAATGTGAGTTTATAATGAAGGAACTAGAATTCCTAGGGTTCCTCACAGGTGAGGAAGGTATCATAGTAGACCCCAAGAAAGTCAAAGTAGTAAAGGAGTGGCTTGTCCTAAAAACTGTCAAAGAAGATAGAGAATTTCTAGGATTCGTTGTATTTTGTAGAAGATTTGTAAAGGATTACAGCATGGTCATGGCCCCACTATCCCACTTGACTAGAGGAGAAGGAAATTTCACGTGGGGAAGTGAGCAACAAGCTGCCTTTGATTTGATGAAAGAGTGTATGAGTCAAACCCCTATACTCAAAGTGCCATACTTCACCAAGCCCTTCAAAATCTCCACAAGCGCATCAAATTATAGCATTGGGAGAGTGTTGATGCAAGATTGACACGCCATAGCCTGTTAATCCAAGAAGTTCATTTGATACAGAAACTAGGTGTAGTACACATGAGAAGGAGATGCTAGCAGCAATCCATTGCCTTAGAAAGTGGAATCACTATGTACAAGACAAGCATACAGTTGTGTTCACAGACAACATCTCACTCAAATACTTCCAATCCAGCCCAAGTTCTCTACTAAACAAGCCAAATGGCTAGATTTTTCGGTAAAATTTGGCATGGAAATCAAATACAAGCCAAGATTCACAAACAGGAAAGAAAATGCACTAAGTCGCAAGGCCAATTTGAAAGTAGTGAGTCTAGCTAATAGCAACTTCTTAGAGCTAGTGAAGGAGACCTTAGAATATGACCAAGAAACACACAAAATAAATAGAATAAATGTGAGCTGAGAAGATGCCACATGACATGTAAACACTAAAGAGGGAATCCAATTTGTAGGTAAGAGATTGTGCATTCCCAATAATGTGGAGCTAAAGGAAATCATCCTACATGAAGTGCATGATGGGAAGCTAGGGGACACAAGTGCCAAAGCAAGATACTTAAGACACTAAGGAAATAGATCTTTTGGCCAAACATGAAGGAGGAGGTCATAGGCTATACCAAGACTTATCCCACTTACCAACTAGTGAAAGCTCTACATACCAAGATAGTTGGCTTACTTCAACCAATGCCAGTGCCAAGCCACCCATAGGACGTCATTAGCATGGATTTTATTGTGGAACTCTCATAATCCCATGGCTATACCATCATCTTTGTAGTGGTGGAATATTTTTCTAAGCAAGCACACTTCATCACCAACTATCCATCATTAAATGCCGAGGAGTAGCCCACCTCTTGTTTTCTCATGTCTTCAAGCTACATGGGCTACCATTAGCCATTGTATCAAATCAAGATAACCTCTTCATGAGTGACATGTGGAAGAAATTCTTCCAGACTCTGGAAGCATACTTAGATTCTCATTATCCTTCCACCCTAAGACAAATGGGCAAATAAAGAGAGTGAACTAAGGTATTGAAGACTATCTCAAAAGTTAAGTCTAAGTGGACCAAAAATATTGGGCCTTGTACCTTGATGTGCTTGAGTTCCACTACAACGACTCAATACATTAAACAATAGATTACATCCCCTTTAAGTTAGCCATAGGGAAAGAAGTCATCACACCCTTGGCCTTAGCCTCAAGAGTTGCCCGAGCAAAAGATTAGGATGCAAAAGACTTCTTAAAGAAATGGCAAGAGAGAAATGCGGCAACCAAGTAGAGTTTGGAAAGATTAAAATCACCATGATCAAACAAGACAATAAGGAACACAATGCAATACTATTCATCAAAGGTGACATGATTCTCATTAGCTCTAGGAATATTTCCCTGCCAAAGAATATGAGTCCCAAGTTCAACCATCAATACTATGATAGATTGCAGTTAGATATTAATTATAGTTTTGTTGGATGTCCTAAATCAGATATACTTTCTTTTAGATATCTCTGCATATCATATTTTGATTGTACTTGTTGGACATCCTAAATTAGATATACTTTATTGCAGATGTCTCTACATGTCACATGGAATAACAGTTCACAAGCACTTTATGTTGCACTTGTTAGATATATTGCACTCAAGGTTTGTCTCTTGATTTGTTTCAATAATTTTTGTACCATCGGTTGAATAAGTGCACATTTTAAGCCATCATTGAGCACTAGCATGACATAATGCTTGCTCTAGTTATACACAGTAAATATTAGATACACACGCACTTCAAAGAGCACCCTTCATTGTATACGTACTAATTTTTATATGCAAGAGAGTTAGGATGTTCATCACTAAATTAGGAATTTCAGGTTGAGAGGGTAAGGTAGTTGGATAAGTTTGAGAGTCGTGAATGATTCCTTTAGTTGTGAGATGGGATTTCTACCTTGGTCAACATCACGAGGACCAACTGTTTTTTTGAGTAATTATGAGATTTGGGTGGGTGGAGTAAAATGGAACAATTAATTTTCCATTGAGTAATGAGAGGTGAGGTTAAGGAACTTAATTTAATGATGGAATTGTGTTTACATCCTACATGACACATTGACACTCCTGGAACAGGCTATCCACAATCTTTATTAATGTATTAATTTTTTCTTGTGTGCTATTTTGCTTGTGTGATTGTATGGCATGAAGTTCTGCTTTGCACCTCTTGAAAATCATGAATGATCATGCATGGAGTTTATCTTCAAGGCATGTTTTTTGGATAGGAGTCATTGCATTGAAACAAGATTTACGAGTACATTTGAAAAAGACAATACATAAGGGAGACATAAGTTTTTTTCTTAGAGAAAGATTTTTTCTAGTTTGAGCTCCAAGATCTATGTTTGGATTTTATGAAGTGCCCTTATACTTCCTTGAGCTTGGGTTTCTTTGATATATAGCATTTATTTTGTTCTCGATAGCCTTGCCCTTGAGAATAAGGGGAGCCATTGATCACACGATTTTATGGATCCTGCTAGCATGCATTCATGATCTCACAAATATGTTGCTTAAGATTAGTACAATTTTTTCTTTTGAGGAGAGGGTGTTTGTTGTCTATATGTAGGGTATTTGGGTGTTTCTGGCATTTAACACTTGCAAGGATTTATGGAGAAACATCTTTCATGTGGGAACAGTGGTGTTTGTTCTCAATCAGCTCTGACCCAAACTCAATTATTTAGTCTTGGACTTAAGACCTCACATATCAACATACACAGTTTGCTTAACAAGGTGTTTGCCTAGTTGGCTAAGGCTATAAGACTTGCATTGGCAAGACATATATGGAGGATGTGGCTTTCAAAGGATGGTGGCTAAGGTGTGGCACCTGGGCAACTGTTTGACAGCAGAAGCAAGACGTGGCCGGAGAACGTGGTGGGTATCAGCATGGTCAAGGGGGCTCTCGATAGTGATGATTTGTTGTATTTATAAGAACAGATGGAAGCAGGAAGAGGATGTTAAGCGCCCGGTAATATCGGTGCACAGAGAGATAAGAGCATTTGGCGCAGCGTTTAGAAGATCAGCTGCGAGTTTAGCAGATGCATCAGCATCAACCGTTCCACTACCGTTCAGAGTAGAACCAAAAGTCGGCAGTGGTACGAGCAGGTAGCTTCTCAGTAGCTGAGAAGGTAAGTGCGTGCGATGCAAAGTTATGGTAGAAAGGAAGCAGGTGAAGACGGAGTAACGTTGCAGCAAGTAGGATGAGGACTAGTCCTGTGCGTTTGGGTTGGTAAAAGCTTGCGTATATGGAGGGGGTGGATGCCTTTGGAGTTGTCAGGAAGCCGATGAAAGATCATGATCATGAGCGGTGGCTTTGGCCTTCGGCATGGCAAATGGAGAGCCGAAGTGGGTGGCAGTTACTGGTTTGTTGGTGGAATATAGGCGGCGCAACTGGCCGTAAGCCATCAACGATCATGCAGACAAGAGCAGATTTGGAAGCTAACGGCGCATCTTTAGTGGCAGATGCAGTGTTTTTAAGCAAAGAGGTGGCGGTTGGCAACATTTGACAAGGCCAAACGCATTAGAAGACAAGCTCTACCTCTTTGAGTAAATCATGTCGCATCTGCAACAGCCAAACAGCAAAGCTTTGAGTGAAGCAGCATGTCGCTTCGCTGTTTTGGAGCCGTCGCATCAAAAGCTCCTTCGCCATTACCGCTGTTTTGGAGCCGTGGCATCAAAAGCCTTAGTAAGAGGTGAGAATATTTTCTTTGTATAGGGTGCGCCATTGATGTTGTTCCACGATGATCAGGATTATCGAGAACTCTAGAGTAGGAGTGCAAGATATCCCCAACAAGGAGGGCACCCTGAATAAGGGGGAGATTTGGACTCAACTTTGGGCCTTGAAAGAAATATCTTTCTTCTTAGCATATATATATATATAGAGAGAGAGAGAGAGTGTGTGTGTGTGTGTGTTTAAAAATCATTACAAATAAAAAAAATCAAAATTATTAAAATTCTCATTTTTTTCAAAATACAAGAATTAGCTCGTAGCTTTTAAGTAATCAATTACCCTTGATTGCGAGTTTAGAGGTCGAAACTTGGAATTAAGTGCTTGATACTCAAAATTAGATGTCTTGTATGTAGATTGATCGGGATAAATGGAGTATATTTCTTTTTATCAATAGATGAGACAAAAGACTACATGAAGCCTTGACTTGTGCGTTACCAATCTCAACCAAGACAATCAAGCTCTCAAGCACAACAAATCTAAAATTATGACAAATACCTTACCTAATCTAGGGGAACTTAAAAATTTTAACTAAAAATCAACAAGACAAAGTCACACAAACAACTAAGCACAAAAAAAATCCTTCCGACAAGATGTTTTACTAGGGATTTTTAGTTTATGCAAAAATGCATGACAATAGTTTTATTGTTAAGCTCTAATCGATCTCTATCATGGCCCTTACACCCTATTGAATTTCTAAAATCTTGGATTCACTTTTACTATGAAGCCCCAAGGGAGAAGATCCTTGTTGCGTAATATTTACTTGGGATTTTTAGTTTACGCAAAAACAAATGAAAACAAGAAAGAATAGTTTTATTGTTAAGCTCTAATCGATATCAATCATGGCCCTTACCCCCTATTGAATTTCTAACATCTAGGATTCCCTTTTACTATGAAGCCCCAAGGGAGAAGATCCTTATTATGTAGTATTTCACAAACTACTACTTCATTCTTCTATTTGACTCAAAGAAACTAGTAATGCAAGCCCTCAACCACAAGCAATGGATATTGAGAAACTCCCCTAATCCCTTTATCGATGGACCACTAACTTTAGCCCTATCGAGCCCGAACTCACCAAAATTGCCATCTGGGGTCGAGCTTCCTAAGCTACCAATGTTTCTCCACCCTTTTCTCAAGCCAATTGCATCCCCTCTCGATAGGATCTTAAACTAATGTCCTATCAATGTATTTTAGAACCCACAAAATCTAGTAGAGATAAACCTAGCAAAGGCCTTCATCATGCCCAAAAAATCACAAATGAATATGGCAGTCCACATCTTGAAGCAACTTGTAGTGTACAAAAATCTCCAACACCCCTGTTTTTTAAGTGTCACAAAAATAGCCACTACATCAAAGATTGCCCTAAACTCAAGTCCCCCAAAATAACATACCTAAAGAGATGTCCTCGTATATACTATAGACTATCAACAACAAAAAATCCAAAAGCTCCCTCCTCGTCCAAATAAAACCACTGAGGCAAAGTCCCAAACCAAATTCGCACTTCTACTCAAGGATCTTGCCAACCTTGAGATATAATATTCTCAACAACAACCAAAACAAAAGGGTAAAGATAAAATCCTTGAAGACTGCTCTCCCCCAACAATCAACCCTATAGATGACTCCTCAGATGATGAAGATGAGGAGTTTGTAGACAACTCTCATTTTGTAAGAGACCTCAAATCAAACTCAAAAAAGGACTATGATCTCCACCCAAAATTTGGAAATTTCATATTAGTTTACTATCCTATTATATTCCTTAAGAATTTCAAGATGATCAAAAATATCAAATGCCACTTTCTTGGTAAGGGCCAAGTCATGTCAAAAAGGAAAGGGTTAAACAAAACCATGCCCTAATAGAAATAGAATGATTCACTTCCATCTTTACATGGTTAAAGAAGAAAAAGGGAAAGGACCTTAGGAAACCCAATTAGATTTGGTATACATTACCACATCCTTTCTCTCAACCTTCTTAAGTGCTTCAATTAAGATACACAAAGACATTCTAACGTCCAATCATTTCCCAAATTTGCTTCCTCTATCCAAAAATGATGTTACATTCAGAATGCTTCCATGCAAACTCTTATTTAAACATGAACAAGTCAGAAATAGTTTGGTATCAAGCCTTTGTTGCAAGCTCCTCACCTACCACCTCTTGGCAAACCGCTACTACACAAACACATGATCTCCTTAGGTTGGTTAAACTTTATGCAAACTTACTTGAAAACAAGAGCTAGGGCTACCAAATGCCAAAGATCCATTGTCCTAGAAATGGAGGTGGACCAAGGCAACAACATAGCCCAAGTTGAACTCATGAGAGTTCAATTGGAGCTTATAAAGAACAAGGAACTAGAAGCAACCAATATTTTGCTATTTACAAAATCCTAGCGAGTGGAGACAATTGAGTAACTCACCAAAGAGATATTCCATTTACTAGAGGAAAAAGCATAGGAAAATCCTCCTACTTCTAATGGATGACTAGGCTAACTCTTCAAGGGACTAAAACCACAACATTACTATTGTTTACGACTTTTTCACCAATATCTGTAGCTCCAAAAGAAAGTTGTGGAAAAAATCAACACCAATGCCAAATAGCCCAAATGTGGCCTAAAGTGGTCCCTCCATCTATGGCCTCCCTACTAGATATTGACCTCCCTTCCTTGGATGGAAATTGAGGATACAATCAATGAACTAGGAAAGGAAAGTCCCCAATTGAAGAAGGCCTCCCTAAAGATTTATTTCTAGAGGTAAAAGACATACTTATTAGTTCAATACTTGTCGTGCGGAAAGAAGCTCTTTGTTGTGGTGTCCTACCTCACTATATCAACCCAAGGGTCATCAAACTTATCCATAAAAGGGACAACACATTATTGGCAATTGAAGACCCATTATTGACAATACTAGTGCATAAAACCTTGACACTTTGAAAGGGCTAGGTAGCCTAAAGATTGTTTTAAGAGCTAATAATACCTACATAAGCCCACAAATGACAATATCAACTCATGGTTGCTACACTTTCTTTGACACCCTTTCATCTAATCTATCAACTTTATTTTGAAAAAAAATGTATGATCAAATGTATGATCGTCTAGTGACAATGGCACTTAAAAACTTCAATTAGTCTTCAACATATTGCCTACAATGGGGATTATTTTCATGTTTGTGTCTATTATGGGTTTGGCATCAATGTTATGCATTGCTTTTGTGCTTTTCAAAGCTCATTTTTTTGCAGCATAAGCATGCATGCATGCACGTGTGCATGCGTGCATATGCACGCGCATGTACTCAATCCATTTTTTGTTGAGCCACAAGAAGCAAGCATGAATTGAAATCTTCACAAACTATTACTTCCAATGGGGATCATATTCTTCAACTTAATATTAGTGCAAATATACCTATTATGGTTTTGGCATCAAAGTTTTGCAATCCTTTTGTGCTCTTTGAAGATCATTTATGAAATGTGAGTGGTTCATTTTTTAAACATGTGTGCATGAGTGCATGTGTGTGCTCAATCCATCTTATGCTGAGCCATGAGAAGCTAACGTGGATTGGAGTCCCAATGTTAAGGACCATCTAATCCTAAAAGTGGCATGTTAGATGCATGCAAGTTAACAACATGCAAGAAGGATGCAAGAGAAATACCTAGAGATCATTTTTTAATCGAAATATTTGGTTACCATCTCAATGGACACTTTACCATCTCAATGGACACTTTGCTAGTGTAGAGTGCATGTGTGTGCTCAATCCATCTTATGTTGAGCCATGAGAAGCAAACATGGATTGGAGTCCCAATGTTAAGGACCATCCAACCCTAAAAGTGGCATATTAGATGCATGCAAGTTAACAACATGCAAGGATGCAAGAGAAATACCTAGAGATCATTTTATAATCAAAATATTTGGCTAACATCTCAATGGACACTTTGCTAATGTAGAGTGCATGTGTATGCTCAATCCATCTTATGCTGAGCCATGAGAAGCAAACATGGATTGGAGTCCCAATGTCAAGGGCCATCCAACCCTAAAAGTGGCATGTTAGATGCATGCAAGTTAACAACATGCAAGAAGGATGCAAGAGAAATACCTAGCGATCATCACCATCCATTATATTGTATGATTAGAAGATAGAAGCAAAACGTGATCATGTTGGTAATTCATCTCTAAGTACTCTTGCACTAATGGTATTCTACACTAGCAAAGGTAACCGTCCTACCATCAAGACACCTTACCTTTTGGGACCTCGTAATGTCAAGGCATCTTACCTTTTGGGACCTCATAATGCTTGAACTTCCTCATTATTACTCTCAATGTGTCTTACTTTCTCTGTGCAAGTACTCTTGCCTGATTGCTACCCACACAATGGATCACAAAATCCACTATTTCGGTAAATAGAAACATCCACTACACTAAATTTATGAGTATATTGTAAGGCCTTGGAACGAGCTACGAGCAATGTGACGCATTTTAGTTCTGGAAAGGTAGCAACCTACAATACCAACATGCTCAACAAACATTCACACCCACAACAGACCATGGCAATAATGAAGCTCTCATGTACGTGTACAGAAACAGGGAGCAGGCTATATTACAGGCCATAAAAATTGGGAAGATCTACATTCATAAGAACTGGTAGGCAGGCTGCCAACAATCAGTGAGGTATTGGGAAGATCTATATTCATAAGAACTGGTAGGCAGGCTGCCAACAATCAGTGAGGTAAATAGGATTGGCAGTGTACGGGAAGATTGAAAAAATGCCACCAAACAGACCTGGGTACTTATCCGGTGGTTGCCAAAATGCAGGAGTTGGCTTTCTCTACTGATGGCACCATTCTGAGTTTCTACTCCACAGTGAGTGGCCTGAACTGCACTCCAAATATTTCATTGCCATTAGCTTTCCCTTCCCGAGGTTTAAGGCACACACCAATCAGACCTGGGTACTTATCCGGTGTTTGCCAAGATGCAGGAATTGGATTTCTCGAGTGATGGCACCATTCTGAGTTTCTACTCCAAAGTGGGTGGCCTGGGTACTTATCCGGTGTTTGCCAAGATGCAGGAATTGGCTTTCTCGAGTGATGGCACCATACTGAGTTTCTACTCCAAAGTGGGTGGCCTGAACTGCAGGCCAAATATTTCATTGCCATTAGCTTTACCTTCCTGAGGTTGAAGGCACACACTCTTACATGCAGTTGCTTCAAGGGCTGATGATACAGATGCAATGAATAGGACAAGGCACACACACTCTTACAAGCAGTTGCTTCAAGGGCTGATGATACAGACGCAATGAATAGGACGACTGGCTCCTTTTGAAGCGTGAGCTCCAGCGAGAGCTTCAGGAGCAGGCGAGTGGTACTGAGATAAGACCGACCAATGCGAGTGCTTAACGAGGAAATACAGTTTCTATATTCCCTTATTGCAGTGATCGCACGAACGGTCCCCGGTTACAATCACACATCCTGCATTCAGGCTACAATACCTTGTTTGATGTCAACATGCATGTATGTGCATATTTGCACGGATGTAACATTTAAAACCATTGCAGCACACGATTATACATTGTAGCATTTCCTGTATTGTCGCTCCACGAAAGGTTTTGCTAGAATCTTCGATGATGCACGCACTGTCTGGCATGATCACAGGTAACGTGATTGGGCACGTTTTGTATCGTTGTGTCATAGCAGTTTCCAATGCCAAAACAGGTCGTCTGTTTTTCTGATGTATTGTCTGGGCCAACCAAGCATTGCTTTTTGTAGGCAACATTACTGTTAATTTGCTAGATTTCCGACAAATGTGTGTGTACTCCAGCTATACGCCTGCGATTCGGTAGACATTGACACTGGTTAAAAATGCTGCATCCAAAGTAGACACCTATTTAACAAGCCAAGTTCCATCCATTCTACTCATGAAAGGGTGTTCAACTTTGCAGCGATGGTGCCATATGCATCAGATGTGCCAGTATGCCATGGTTGGCTTCAAGAGCATTATCCTAAATATTAAGTCTAATCCCCACACGACCATTTCTAAAATCTGTTAAAGTCTCAAACTTAAATTAATCATCATGCTAGGATATTTCCCATTTTCTGCCAGCACGTATAATGTAAGAATTAGAGCCTACAATACATTTTTTCCATTATTCCAATCCTTTTTCCCGCTGGCTTCTCGCTCTATATGTCCAATACCAAGCTAACAGTGGTACACCTAGTCCCCCACCATCCTTCAATCAAGTACTTTCAGACTAAATTTATTGCATTTGATATTCTCAAGTTTTGCTGTTACTTATGGTTAGCGGCTCGTGCTGCAAGGTGCATTATTACCCATTTTGTTCTCTCCACACCGTCCCGGTACTTTCGATCCGAAGTAACTCTCCCAATTCATTTTCTCTGATCCACCATGTTGGGCATCATCTGCATAACCTAGTAATCAAAGCTTTGCTGTTACCGCAAGGTGCATTAAGCCATTTTATTTCTCAACACGTTCCTAGCAATTTCAATCCCGAGTTATTATCGGGAACCTACTTCTCTGATCTACCATGTTAGGCATTCATCTTCACGGATAGAATAGGATATAATACGTGAATGACTTGAATCTTCTTATTCATCATTTTTACACCAATTATTAGTGCTATTATCTGGATCTGATAACCACTTGTTAGTAATACATTTCAACACATTTTCCCTGCAACACGTGCTCAAACATTCCTCCTCAAAGCATGAGTCCACGAGGCTCTACATGACTTTCTCGAATCATTCGCTGACGTTTTACAGTCAAGAACCTCTAAGACCCTGGAACTAGGCTATGCATGCAGCTGAAGCACCCATCTGAGGCCCACATTCTACCAGAAAACTATCTAACCAGCGACATTTTTCCCAAACATCGGAACCGAGAGCTACTTCGTGAGAGTTGGATCGAGGTAGGGGATACTCTTAAGGATCGGTCACTTATTGGCATGCACCATCAGCTTATGTTACTGTATTGACAACCCGCTTACCACTAATTACTGAGAAACCCCCGGGTCAAGTGAACGAACCATGCACCTAGTGAGCGAATGGGCGTGCACTAAGGTTCTAATGTGAAACTGCCACTGGATTGAAGACCTGTGTGGCAAGGACAATGCTATGGTACCTCTAACCTGGAACCAGTCAGTGCTAAGCACTGACGCTTCCGGAAAAACGAAGCCTCATATTATGCATCCAAGATACCACGAAATAATCACACGCATTCCAGGCCAGACAAACAGGCTAATCCCTACAAAACGTCTGACTATCAAAACAGCAAAGCTAAGTCTTACGGATCAGAAACAGCCTCATGGAAGGTTGTCCACACGAAACAATTAAGAAAGATTGGTCTTAAGAGAGATTATCATCATATCCGTAAGAACCTCTAACAGATAAAGAGGCAGATCTAAGATATTGCTAGGACTCTCAGCTGTCGCAGACAGGATTGATCCAACAGCCATGCCAATGGAAGGCCAGGCGAAGGATTGAAAAAGGACTGCGTGTGCCTCTGCGCCCAAAGGGGGCTCCCGCGATACCGGTATAGCATGTTGAAACCGATCGGGAGAATAAACTGGGCGAAGACATGGCTACGAGCCGAAGGAGGAAAACAAGCACAGGTAGATCGCTCCCTCTCTAGATTTCAGGAATATACAACGACTACGCCTTAGGTTAAGCTCTTATCCTACCTCAAGGGTCACGGTACAGTTACGTTGTTAGGGTTAGGGTTAGGTGTTCCCCCTTTGACCTTAGTAGGTTACCCTTAGGGTTAGGGTTAGGGTTAGGGTTAGGGTTAGGGTTAAGGCTCCGTATTCCCCTATGACTTTAGGAGATTGCGTTTAGGTTTAGGGTTAAGTATTCCCCTTTGACACTAAGAGGTTGCATTTAGAGTTAGATTAATGGTCTTAATTAGCACGCCCTCTCTCACTTTCTCCGTACATAAACCTCATTTTCTCATGTCCATTACAAAGATTACCTTTGCATTCAATTCATGATGTTACTATCCTATTGCACCTAGTGTTAGATTTAAAGAAGACTAAATCCGTGCTAATAAATATCACCCACATATAAATATTTTGGATCATGACTACTTTAAACAACAAGGGTAGTCTAGCCAGATGCTCTTTTTCAAGATTACCCACATTGTACATGCTAAGCTCCAAAACCACCAAGCTTTTAACAACCACTTTACTCCACTTCCTTAGTCCCTTCAAATAGGAGCGTGTTCTTTGGCCTCCCATATGTCTCTTAAAGTTCCAAAATTTTGAGAGTGTGAAATCCTAGCAGTCTAAGTTTTCCATGAACATTGCTCTCCCCAATGTTGTGAAACTAGATACTTTTATTACTATGTTATCTATATCCTAATTGTGGAAGAACTTTACTCCATGCTTCAACTTGTACACAACCATCCCAAAAAAAGGTGTCTCATGGACTCACATGACCACCCTCCATGCAAAGACCCTGTCTTTAAAAGGTAGTGTTAAGGGCCATATGCCATTAAGTATGTTCTCTAATCCTTCTTCTAACATCTCAACCTTCTTGCTTTGCTTATTCTTTTTTCTTCGACTCTTTTCACACTAAGTATCAACTTTGTTGTTATATTAAGGCCAGCTACTATGTCCTTGTCTCCTAATTTCGAAGGAGGAATCCCATGCTTACAAAATCAAACTTAACTTCTCTAGTACAAAATCCAAAACTGATCACTTGAAGACTCTAGTTAGATTGCACTTGTATCACCCTATCATTATCTTTTAGCCATTGCGCAATTTTGCAAACTCCCCTTTTAACCAACAATTGCGCCCTTCTTCCTAGTATTGCAAGAGTGGAGTCTATGCATCTTGGATGTCCTAAATACCCTATAGCATGATATGGTCCTTAGGTTTCACACCCTTGCAATACTATTTAGAAGCACTTTCTTGCTCAAGCATCAATTGCATTTCCTTTCCTAGCTTGCATTTGATCACAAAATCAAAACCTTGTAGAGTATTTATCCATAATCTTTGCCTCACATTTAGATGTGCCTAGGTGAAGATTCACTTGATAATTTGGTGATCTAGTACCAACAAATATTTTATTCCTAAGAGATAAGGCAATAGTTCTAGGTCATATGAGGCATAGTTAACTTCATAAGGTTTCAACTTCTACTAATATAAGTCAGGAGCCTTCCGTCTTGCACCATGACTCCTCGGATGGTAAGCTCACATGCCTTAATAACTACCTTAAATTGCGTGGGTAAAATCGAGAAGTTTTACTACCAAAGCTATTGTGACACATTCCTTGAGTTTGTCAAAACTCCATTGGTACTCTATTTGCACACAATTTGATGTGATTCTTAAAAAGATTGGTTAATGGTATTGCTACAAATAATAATCCTTGATGAAACTCATACCATCTTATTAGTCCTAGAAATTCACATAGTTCCTTCATCATCTTCGAGAGTAATCGATCAAAAATATCCTTGAGCTTAGCAAGATCAAGTAATATTTCTTTGGCAAAGACAATATACCTAAGGATCCCATTCAATTAGTGTAGAAGATGCACTTCTCTTTTGAGAATAGATCTATTTTCATTGAAGAGTTTGAAGTATAATCTACTATTCAAATCCATGATCTTTTTTAAGACCTTAAGTACATAAAGACATCATCAAATAACAATAATGCAAAATTAGGCAAATAGGAATGAAATACACCTTACATTAACTGATCATAGGAATGTTGCCAATGCATTGGTTGATCCAAATGCTATGACCAAGAACTCATACTGAACATAGAGAGTGATAAAGGTTGATTTAGAGATCTCTTGTTCCTTGATCTTGGTATGATAGTATCATGACTGAGATCTATTTTTTGGAGAAGATGTTATCTCCATGTACTTAGTCTAGAAGTTCATCAATCTAGGGAATAGTATCATTGCTCTCAATGGGTACTTGGTTTAGGCCTCTATGAGGGAAGCATCCTTCTTTTGGAAGAGAACGGGTGCACCCCAAGGTCAATTCCTTGGGTGGATGAACCATTTTGTTATCAATTGTCTTAATCGTTCCTTAAATTTGATGACTTTAGGTCATGTGAACACATTGATTCTCCCTCAAGAATCAACTTTAGTTCGTGATCAACTTCTCTTTTAGAGGGTAAGTTTATCAATTCTTTTCAAAATGCACCATGGAAGACATTTATCTAGGAGGATGCCTTGCCTTCCTTAGGCTCTTCCATTTTGTTAAACTTGATTAGGTAGAGTAGTTGACCTTTTTTGCATCCTTTTTGCAGTCAATTGGCAAGCCTTGTTGTCCTAGCCTTTTCTTGTATTTTGACAGTATAATCATCAAGGTTTTAAAAAGTGACTTCTTCTTTGATACATAGGGTTGGGGCTTTATCTGTACAATCATAACATCCTAGACATAGTACTTGAAAGTCGACTATTGTTGTCTCCTTGTCTAGTTCAAATTTGATTCGTCTACCAATTAGTGGATGTTACTTCTTTCCCATTGGCCAACTCTACAACCATTTCCCTTGTCATTATAGTATCTAAATTCAATCTTTTTAGTAATTTTTGAGATAAAAAAGAATGAGTGTTCCATACATCAAATTCCTAAAGGACTTACTTAAGTAAGCTTCTAGTACTTGAATAATAGAGCATTGATGGCCAATTCCCATGTTCTCAAAGGCTACATGAATGGATTCTTGCTTTAGCTCTTCACCGAAGGTAAACTCTTCTCTACATGGTTGTCTTGTCATGGAATTGACTCAAACTCCTACCACTCATCCTCTTTCTTGTCCTTTGGGGTTACTCCCATTTTCTCTACCCCTCATTATTGGTTGGTTAAAGTTTGGGTTTCATGGGTAGTTTGAACAATTTTCCTTTAGATATCTTATCTTTCTACATTAGAAACAATGCTTATTAACCACAACTATCTATACTTGGACAATTACAATAGCTTGTTTGTTTTCTTTTCAATTGCTTGGGTACCATGGCTAGTATAATCCCTTTCATAATGGTTATTCATACTAAAACCTCTGTAACTATTATTGGAGATCTCTCATACTAGGGGTTTCGCATAGATGATGACGTCTTCCAAGGTTGTAGGCATCGCTTCCTCAAGAGGGGTATTGAGACAAGGATTTAGTCCCCGGCAAAACCTTGTAATTTGCTAAGTTGATGCTTTTGGAGTCTCACAAACTACCAATAGTAAGCTTCCACGGCCAATTTCGGCTGAGGCTATAAAATTCATTCATTTTGATAGATTCAGAGGATTGAGGTATATAAGATTTGATAGCTTTCTTTCTCCCAAGTTTAAGAAGCTTTGGATAGTATTTTGCCTCAATATCATTGTTTCCACTAGATTTTGGCTTCTTGAGTGATATGAATGTATGTGGTCATGGATTTATTAGTAGTGGTGGTTGTTGTAACCATGAAATGATCATCCATTTTCTCAAACTATACTTTTGCATCTAGTTTGAATTTTCTAGTTCATTCTCTTTTGCATCTAGTTTGACTCTAGTTCCTTCTCTGTTGAAGTTCAGTGGTTGCATTTGTTTTTGGAGAATTTTCTTCTCTTGGAACTCCATATGGTTGTTATATGATTTTATGATTTGGATGTCAAGAAGGAGACTTAAGAGGAGAGAGAAGAGTGTAGAAGAGACAAAAAGACTGACAAGGAAAGAGAAATACTAGAAATGGAGAGAGAAAGAGAGAAGCTACAAGAGAAGGTGAGATGAAAATAATTTCTTAGTTATTGCTGAATGATTTTTTTAAAAAGAAGTCTCTTACATCTTATACTTGGCCAATGTGGCTAGTATTTTATTTTTTTCCAAATATTAAATATTTTCAATCCTTTACATTCCATCCTTGCCCAAAGATTTTTGCCCTCAAAACAAAATCAGGACTTATTACAATGGCTGGAATGATAGACAAGACAAAGTACTTCCCTATTTTTAGCACTACAATACATATAAAAATTTGGGGCAGTATTAAGAATTTTTGTTGAAATGAAGATTTGAGGAACGAGTCTCTTTAGTGTACAATATTTGGATGTCTTCAAAATGAATCCTTAGTTACCAAATCTTCTTAAAAAGATGCTTGCAACTAGTAGGTAGCTTGGTGTCTAGCACAATACCCTATTGGAAAATCTAAAATAAATTTTAGTGGATGAATTCAAATGATGCAAATGCTTGCTGCCTATTAGAAGTTGCTCCAAGTAACTTTTATTGGGACTTCAATTATTTGAGGAACTCCTTTGATACACTGGTTGAAATTTTCTTGTAGCTAGCTATATTCTTTTTCCTTAAGGATTGCTTGCATGAATAATTGCAATGGGGTCCTCACTTCTATGGGGTGGTTCACCAACTTCATACAACTATTATTAGGAATCCCTTTGTGTCCAATCATATCTAGCTGAGAATTCAAAAATTTAAAGGCTGAAATGACTATCTTGTTTCAAATTTATCCCTACTTTCTTTATCAACCATTTATATTGCCACAAGCAATGAGATTTGGGCTATTATCTTATCCAAAGAGTCTTTTGTTTATTGGGCCATACTATTAATTGCCTGTTTGGTTTGTGCACTCAAATGAGCCATCTATTCAACCATTTGGTCAATTTTGGACACCAATTCAAGACACCTAACTGAATGTCTTGTCTCATAATCGTACAAAGTGTTATTAAGAGTACTATAGGCCTCATACTCTTGAGACTCCTCACGATGTTTCTCTTGTGGATGCTTATCCATAGAATCTTTGATTTGTGTTTGTATATCATCATTAGCCTTGTTCTTACCTTTGTTCCTTATTATTATTGAGTACTATCTAAATAAACCTTCTATCACACAATTTTTTGTGTTGTTTTCTTTTCTTTCTTTGTTTTTGTTTGTGGAGAGATGCATTGAGATAGAGCGAGAGAGGGAGGGAGAAGAAGGGAAGGGGAAGAAGGGAAGGAGAGGAAGAGAGAAAGAGGGAGAGAAAGGGGAGAAGAGAAACAAAGAGGGAGGGGAAGAGAGAAATAGAGAGATAAACGGAGGGAGAGAGGAGGATGAGTGAGAGAAACAATGAGGGAGAGGGGGAGAGGGAAAAACAAAGAGAGGGGAAACAAAGAAAGGGAATGAGAGAGAGAAAAAGACGTGGGGAGAGAAATAGAGAGGGGGAGGAAATGAAGGAAGAGAAATAGAGAGATGGAGGAAGGGAATAGAGAGGGAGGAGAGATAAAAATAGAGTGGGAGAGAGAAATAGAGAGATGGAGGGAGGGTGAGGGAGAGAGAGAGGGGGAGAGAGAAACAAAGAGAGATGAAGGGAGGGAAACAAAGAAAGGGAAAGAGAGAGAGAGAAAGAGGGGTGGGGAGAGAAATAGAGAGGAACGACAAACAAAAATAGAGAGGGGGAGAGAAAAGGAAGAGAGAGAAATAGAGAGATGGAGGGAGGGAGTAGAAAGAGAGGAGAGATAAAAATAGAGAGGTTTAGAGAGAGGGAACTCCATGAAAAATAGAGAGAGGGAGAGAAAGAGGGGAACAAAGAGATGGAGGGAGGGAGAGTGAGGGAGAGAAACAATGAAGGAGAGAGGGGGGAAGAGAGAAACAAAGAGAGGAGAGGAAAAGGAGGAGAGAGAGAAGGAAATGAGAGAGAGGGAGTTCCATGAAAAGTAGAGAGAGGGAGAGGAAGAGGGAAATATAGAGATGGAGGGAGGGAGGGTGAGGGAGAGAGAGGGGGGAGAGATAAACAAAGAGAGAGAAAGAGAGGTAAAGGAAGGGAGAGAGAAAGGAAGAGAAAAAGAAGGAAGAGAGAGGGAGGGTGAGACAAATAGAGAGATGGAGGAAAAAAGAACAATAGATCTAGAGAGAGGGGGGAAGAAAGTTATAGAAAGATGAAAGGAGATAGAAAAAGTGATATGGAGGAAAAAAGAAAAATAACAAAAGACAGAAGGAGAGAGAGAAAAAGAGAGATGGAGGAAAAGAGTGATATAAAGAGAGGGAGGGAGACCTTGCTTTTTATTTTTTTTTAGTTTCTTATTTTCTCTATTTACTTTTTTTTGTGGAGAGATAGATAGGAAAGAAATAGAGAAGAAGGGGGTTACAAAATAGAGAGATGGAGGGACAAATAAGAAGAGAGAGCAAGAAAGAAAAGTAGAGTCTAAAATGGGAAAAGAGAAACAATGAGGGAAACAAAAATATATTGTCTGTCGTAACATAGATGAAATGGATAATGATGATAGCCATGACATTCAAGATTGTGAGGCATATCTCAATTAGCGTATCCCATGTCCTTGCACTTAGTGCACGATCGGACATGGGAAGTTGGTAATTCAACAAAGGCATTGCTTGTCTATAGATCACATGTGATGCTTTGGCAAGTTTCAATTAGAGATCATTGACTAGGCAATCTCAGACTTTGAGCTATCGGTAAGAAAAGTATGTATCAATCATGCTTTGCATTCACACTGTAATTGAATATCATATACAATAATATTAGATGTGCCTTGGAAGTATTTGTAGAGAGGTGCCATTCCATCCCAAGAAATGTACCTATTGTGGCCCGTAAGAAGATTTTGTGGGCGTACAATATAGATGGAGTGCCTGAGTCGATAAACCCATTGGAGGATACACCGCTAACTGCACCCTCCATACAAGAAGAGATGGTGGGCCTTTCAGACCTTCCTCCAATATTGGAGCCCGAGATAGAGGCAATGATCGATGCATTACTGTCCATGGATGCCGAGTCATTTGATCCACTAAGATAGGAGGCATCTATACCATTATATAATGGGTGTTGGGTATCTTGCTTAAAGATGCTACTTGCACTCCTAAGTATATAGGCAAAGTATAGATGGAGCGATGCAAATGTGACTGAGTTGTTTAAGTACATACAATGCTCTTCAAAGGTGCTTGGGTTTTTTTTCAAGTTGCTAAAATATCACATATTGCCACCTAGAAACACGATGCCTGAGTCTCGTGATGATGCACAACTAGTTATGAAAGCTTGGCATAGACTACAACAACATTTGTGTATTTTGTCAATAATTGTGTGCTATTTCAAGGAGACTACAATACTATGAAGATATGTCCAAAGTGTGGTGCTCAAAGGTATCGACAAGACTTGCAAGGGCAAACCATCCCTTAGAAGGTTCTTAGACACTTTTCACTTATACCGCGTATACATCACATGTTTCGTATGTCAGGTATGGCGAGCTTGACAATGTGGCATGCACTAAATAGATCCATAGATGGAGTATGAATATCACCAGATTCACATGCATGGAGCTACATTAACTCCACCTTTCCAAGCTTTGCACGAGAGCCAAGGAATCTTTGGCTCACTCTTGCTATGGATGGCATGAATCCATTTGATCTTTCTTGAACTTTTTACAGTGTGTGGCATGTAGTCCTTGTAATCTACAACATCCCTCCATGGATTTTTACAAAGAAAGGACACATGATACTTAGCTTGCCCATTCTTGGGCATTGTAAAGTTAAGAGCATGGATGTCTATCTCTATCCATTAGTTGATGAGCTCAAGATTTTGTGGGAGGAGGGGATCACTGTGGAAGACATGAGCAATCATGTTGATTGATGGTCCGCTAATATATGAACCATTCTTATGTGGACAATGCATGACTTTCTATGATTCAGAGAGTGCTCAAGTAAGTGGGCTTCCATTCTCATTGCTGATATCTAACATGGCTCATTCATGTTTATGTTGACTAGATAGGGATATTGTGACAAGTTAGGTTAGCATAGGTAATTGTGCATGTCTATTGTGTTAGACTCTCAAAGGTCAAGGACCATGAAGAAGATGGTATATTAGGGACACACTGCTTTCTTGTTGGAGGGCCATGAATTGAGGGAAGGTTTTCTTCAATGACCTTCAGCACAAATAAATGCCCAAAAGTGATACGAGTTGAAAATGGTCCACGAGAAGTCACATCCAAGTAGAATTTGACGGTTCTCACTTTTCTATGAGTTGCTGTATTGGACCCACTTACAAATCAACCATTTGCTGGATCCCATTTACAAATCAACCATTTGTTGAATCCCATGCACATTTTTAAAAATGTGGATAACTTATTATGGGACCATATTGCAAGAAAGAGAGACACTGTAGGTGCACGAATGAATTTGAAGGAGGTAGGCAAGATGGAGGCGCTTTGGCCGCAGTTGAGCTTTGATGGTCGCTTGCAACTACCTTGTGCTCCTTGGGTCGTGTCTTTACTAAAGAAGAGTGCATGGTGAAGCAACTTGTTAGGTCTACCAACGGGTATGATGAGTTCTCTTAGGTCTACTTTTTCTAAAGATGACCAATTAATAGGACTAAAATTCCATGATTGGCACAATATATGCCAGGTTTATCCTAGCCTTGATAGCAAGTATGATCAATATTTTACTATTTTGTGTCGATTCGATGTTTGTAATGCTTTAGATTTCTAGCACTTCGTACTATTGATTGCAGAGTGTTTCACTCCAGAAATACGTTTGTTAATTTATAAGTTGTCAAATTTAGTGCA
Organism: Lygodium microphyllum; assembly: GCF_053477565.2. NCBI lineage: Eukaryota > Viridiplantae > Streptophyta > Polypodiopsida > Schizaeales > Lygodiaceae > Lygodium > Lygodium microphyllum. The sequence goes on from NC_141152.1 coordinate 44,003,062, forward strand.
ATGGATCTCACAAAAGGAGATCAAGACATCCTCTATTGAATCCACAAGGTGTATAGTGGTGGAGATGGTCTGTCTCTTTGAGAAGTACTTGCCCACAAGCATGCTCATGATACAAACTCCTAGTACATCTTGTGGATGAAGTGTAGATTGCGGGACCCCTCCATATCCGATGGATGTTCTTCTTGGAGAGCTTCATGAAAATCTTGAAGGATTTTACTCGTTCGGAGGGTACTATGATTCAAGGTTGGCTACTATCGGAGGCATTAGTACATATTTCAGAGTAGCTACCAACGATGGATTCAGATAACAATATGCTGCTATGGACATTGAAGGATGATGATAGCTTGACAAGAGATGTGGTGGTTGAAAATGGGATATAAAAGAAAATGAATGGTGCCATGGAAGAGAAAGTGAATCATTTTTGTATGATGCATTATGCATCCATTGAGAAGTGGCTCGGTAGGTCCAAGCAGGCGCCATAAGAGAACGGGAGGTAGCACGATTAGAATTTCGGTGCAGTACACACCATCAATCGTTTCGATATCTTGAGGGCATGGAGGAGATGCTGCAATTTATGCCTATGAGGTGGTGGCATGAAGCTTTGATCATAGCTTCATGCAAAGGGATAGAGGGTGAGAATTCTCGAGGAGATGTAATTCAAAGGTGATCGCATGCTTTCTTTGTTATCTATTAACCCTCAAACGAACAAGGTAGAAAATCCGAAAAAACTAAAGTAGAAGATAAGGCCAAGACAAAAGTGAAATGGAAGATGAAGGCACGCCAAGAAGAATTTAGAAACACAAGAAGTGCAAAAAAGTCCTAAATCAAGGAGAGAGGCACACAAGAAAAAGTGCAAGTCAATACTTTTGTCAAAGAGTGCAAGGCACATCATGATTTGTTTTAAGAACGCCCCATGCAAATTGTAAAGGTAGATGGGTAGTGGGAAGGAAGCTAGAAAGATAGGAGAAAAATGGGAAAAAGGGCATAGGCTACGGTCGACCATGTTAAAAAGGGGATAAGGGGATGACCGCCCAAAAGGGATTTAGGGTTCTATATATAAAGTTGTAAGTGAATGAGAAGCTCATTCTTGTGTGTGGCAAAAAGTAGCTCTCTTCTTCTTCTTCTTTTTCTTGCTTGCTTGAGCTTGTGCTTGAGAGAGGGAGTGTGAGAGTGTGAGAGTGTGAGAGTGTGAGGGAGTGAGTGTGTGAGGGTGAGGGACTGTGGTGGAGAAGCTCTCCATCTTCTCCTCTCTTCTCTTCTCTTGCTCGTGGCAATGGATCTTGGAGCGTTGAGCGTGGAGCGTGGAGCTTGAGGATCAAGCTTGCTTGAAGATTGCACTTGGATCGTGGAGCTACCGGAGTGCTCGGGAGAGGAGGCAACTCGATTGGGCATGGATTTAAGCTTACTACACTTGTAGAGAGATAACGTGTCAGCTATGTGAGAGGTAGCCATTAGTGCTCGGCTTGAAATGCTTGAAAGAATAAGCGGTCCGTGGGTCTTCGCGGTTGAGCTTGAGCTCGCCTCTACATTATCATATGTAGATTTTATACACAATAACTAACCTAGCCATTTTAGTGAATGGTACAAAATCTAAGTGCATTGATAAAATGTGCTTCATAGTAGACTGTGGTATCATGGTGAAGTTTGAGCAAGAGAGCTGATGGCAAGCCATGGATTCGAATATTGTAGTAGATGAGATGGAGTATTTTGGCAACTTGCAAAGTGTTATCTCAATGGATTACCATAGCTTCTCCATTATCATATTCGATGTATATGTGAAATACGCGGGATCTAGAGCATGGCAGATGCAGAAGCTATGGAGATTGAAAGAGGAAAAAGAAACTCATGAAGACATTGACCTTGAGTAGGAAAAATTGTTACACAAGTGAATTAGGTTCCAAGATTGAGACTTGGACTCGTAAACACAATCTTGTGTATTGACAATGACATGACACTTTACTGGAAAGGAAAGAGTACTATCATTGCATTAGAAAAAGAGTGCAAGTACAATGCTTTATAGGATTTGAGTGGTGGTACTTTCTCCTATTGTGCATATGGGATTCTGATCTTGAGCTCTCACTTCTCCTCACAAAGGGACTGAAGTAGGTGCGATTGCAAATATCTCAACACCCCTCCTCAATCACAACCAAAAGTATAAAGTGTGTAGAGGCTTTAGTGAAAGCAACACCTGCAAAGTGTGGGCACACCATAAACATGGCAAAGCACCAAAGGCTGTCTCGCAGAAAAGGCTAAGTGTGGGTACCACAAACATGATGGACATTCAGAGGCTGTAGCAGGGACCTCACAAAGTGTACAGAGGCTGTAGTATAACTGAGGAGTTTACAAGTTTATGTTTGAGGCATTAGGGCTAGGAAATACACAGCTAAAAAAGTCTGTCTGAATAGAAGGACTGATGAGGTTTGTCCTTCTCCTGGTGGTCTTCTTCTTCTTCTTCCTTTTCTCCATTTTCTTCTTCTTCTTTTACTACAACTAGATAGGCCTTTTGGGACCTCTTGTTGGCATGGCAGAACTTCTCGATGTGTCCAGTCCTTCTGCAGAAATCACAGAAGAGTTGATCCTTCTTGCCTTTATACCTGTTGCCAACATGTAATGCATGCTCATCTCTAGAGGTACTTGGTTCTTCCTTGGTTTTTAGCTTCTTTTCCTCCTATAACAGTGATGCTTGGATATCAAACAAGTTCAGGGTTTGGCATATTAATTAGAGTTGTTGATACATTATTATATTCAGGAGGCAAACTCTTAAGTAGAACACCGATGCAAACATCTTTTTCCATTTTAATGTTGATTCTTGCAAGTTGGGTTAGAAGTTCTTCCATGTAATTTAGATGTGTGGCAAGTGATGTGTTGGACTTCATTTCAAGCCTGAAAAACTCAATCAGGAGACCATACTTTGATGATTTAGACTATGCATCGAACAAAGTGTCAAGTCTCTTCCATGTATCCTGTGGTCTCACAGTTATCCACACGGTGGATATAGCTATCGTCTAGCTCCAGCTTGATAATGGCTTGAGCCTTATCATCATTCTTTTGCCAAGTGATTGCAAGATCCGCATCACGAGGCTTCTTTTCTTTTCCAATGGTAATGGCCCAGAGGGCCTTCTTCATCAGGATCAGTTTGATGCCGGTCTGCCATGTATGAAACCCGACTACTTTGAAACAGGCAGTTGGAGAATCTTTGCCCATGTTTGACTTGAGGGACCAGCGCAAATCAACTTTAGACTTATCAAATTTAAGCATTAGAAGAGTTGGTGGAGATGTGTCAAGAGACACAAGTGTTTAGATCAGTAAAAATGAGTGTCAATAGACACTATGTTTCTTTCCTAAGTCTTTCAAACCTACAAAAATCCTTCAAGTTCTTTCAGATCCAGATCTTTCCCTTCTTGATTTGCTGCTGGGACCTTCAGGTCTGAGTGGCAGTGGGTTGTTCGAGTGGTAGAAGAGAGAAAATGATGAGATTTTTTAGCTTGGTAAAGTTTGGCTATGGCTATCCTGTCAAAACAGGGACCATCAACTGGTAAATGAGCTCCCACGAGCTCCATAGGTCGAATCTACTCAAACCCTTTAAGATGGAGGACCCTCACTAATGGTTCTAACTCCCCCTAAGAGGGTTTGTACTCGGTTTGCCCAAGTTGAGAGATCTAAGCTTTCAAAGTGGTCGCTGTCAAAATTGCACCCAGATTTGGGAAAATGCAAATGTCGGGCATGGTGTGCATCAATCTCCTTGATTTTTGTGCCAAGAAGTTGTGCTTGACCTGAATAACAACTTTCGAGAGGAAAGATTGAAGAGATATGGCCTGGTTGATGAGATATGGTTGCTCCAATAGAGATAGGTAGGTGCTGTCCACCACAGACACAGTTATGGTAGTGACTCTGAAAAGAAGTGCTATAGTTGCCCAATCTCAATGATTGAGGTGCCAGGGAGGAGCTCTGGAAGTAGAGAAACATTCTCCAAAAGGAAGTTGAGAGAGATTTGGCCTATGGAGAGAGATATGAAAGCTTCAAGCTGACATGGTGCTGCTGGCTATGGTTGCCATGGAAGCTTCATTGAAGGTAGGAATACAAGTGAAGTTGGAGATAGGGTCTAGTACTCAAACTGAGCTGAGCTGAGATGGAAAGGAGCTAAGAGGAGTGAAAGAAGAGTTGGGCCATGCTTAGCTGAGCTCTAATACCATGTGAAATACGTGGGATCTAGAGCATGGCAAATGCGCAAGCTATGGAGGTTGAAAGAGGAAAAAGAAACTCATGAAGACATTGACCCTGACTAGGACAAATTGTTACATAAGTGAATTAGGTTCCAAGATTGAGACTTGGACTCATAAACACAATCTTGTGTATTAATAGTGACATGACACTTTACTCGAAAGAAAAGAGTACTATCATTGCATTAGAAAAAGAGTGCAAGTACAATGCTTTATAGGATTTGAGTGGTGGTACTTTCTCCTATTGTGCATATGGGATTCTGGTCCTGAGCCCTCATTGCTCCTCACAAAGGGATTGAAGTAGGTGTGATTGCAAATATCTCAACAGCACAGTGGTTTAAATTGGTATTGGAAGGAGCTGAGGCAACCGTTCGGCGAGGTCCATCTAGATTTTTGGAGGTAGATTTTAAGAAAAGATAGAACGATGTACATGACATGTTTATCTTGCCGGATCATTGTGAATAGGTGCATGCTATTTTTTGTTAATTTTTCCACAATATGAAACAATCACAAATGTTGATTCACTCTTTGTGACACACTTATATGTGATATAGAATAGGTAATCTTCTATCCAAATCCTCGACAACCTCGATGGTGGTATGTTGTACCATCAACACCTCCGAGTGTACGAGTGTATGATGAAAGCAATATCCCCGGCATGTGGATGATGAGAGTATGTAGGTAGTAGAGGGGTTGATGTTGTGGGGGGGTAGAGGGCGAGGAGGGCTTGGAGCGTGCGGAGGAGACAAGCACTGGTAATGTAGACAAAGAGACAGGAGGCCAATAATTTTTCGAGAATGAAGTGGACTCCTCTTTCTATGGAGACCTATGTATAGACCTTTCAGTGTACACCGAGCTATGCCAAGAGCTTGATATGGAGCAGTAGGCCTAGTCGTATTTTTGTCTGCTTGCTCAATTCAGTGATACTTCACTTTTAAGGGTACTACAATATATTCATTTTAATTAATATCCTTTTTTACAGAGTTATATTACCATGCTTTACCTAAATCCTTATATTGATTATGCTATCATCATGTTTTACAGTGTATATATTACCTTTGATGATACCCAGAGAGCAAGATGAGTCGAGGGATGACAGATGAGAAGTTACATGAGATTTTCATGTGTATGTCTCTAGATCAGATGGCTCATTTTAGAGATATGGTAGACCAAGTGTTATCTCGGTCATCTTCTAGCCATTCTGCGCAGTCTACCTCAATACACTCTGATGCTTTGATCTCCAATGGAGGTGGAGTTGTCACTCTAGACTAGCCCCAGAGGGAGGCACATGGATGTCTCACTTGATGGGAGGAGGGAGTGGTTCTAGGAGGTCCTGCGAAGATTTAGATGTTGTGACCCCATTGTTAGTTGCTACTCCTCGCTCTTGTACTAGTTCTAGAGAGGGTGGCTCAGGTGGGTGTTGTGGAGACATCGATGCAATGTTCCTATCTCATATACTTATCACCTTCAGGATTTATAACACCTATAGGGATGTCTACTCTTGTGACTCCAGGCTTCGCTTAGCCATCCATAGGTGGCACCCCTATGAGTGCTACTCCGAAAGATACCATCCCCACAGCTACGCCAGATGGATAGGGATCTTTTGGTTATGCCAAAGAGCATGGTCGTAGGTGGGAGAAGATGCACCTTAGACATACCCCATCAGGGTATGGATACCTTATGGATGAGAAAATAAGCGCTGTGATTATGAATGATGAGGGGAGGAGGGTGATGACTCGCATGAGAGAGTTGTGCTAACAAGTATTTAGGCACAACGTTTTAGACCATTGGAAGAATATACTAGAGGGAAGCAAGGACTATGTGGTAGCGTCCTTGCACATAGAGTTCTCGATACCTATGATGGTAGAGAGGTTTTTCACATGATGAACGATGGATTTTATGCATGCATACATGTCACACAGATGATCAGATGCGTGCAAGGCAATCAAGAGTGGTGTCTCAAAGTTCGAGTGGTTAGACACAGAGGATTGGCGACAAAGACTTAGGAAGGAGGAAATAGACTCTCCAGGATGATGGCAGTAGCACAATGGGAGGCAATGAGGGCACGATTGGAGGCAGGGGTCATGCATCATCTGAGGAGTGGTGGCCATAGAACTTTTTTGGAGGATTTTGCAAGTTTTCTTCTAGTTGTTCTCACTTTCTTATTTGGAATATTACTTGTACTAATAACCTTATTTCTAACAATACTACTTTGTTTTCTTTGCCTCACTCCATCACAAACTGCAATCCTACAAGTTTGGAGACTTGGTATGTAGAGAAACACAATCTCACTATACTCATCAATAGATTGTATGTGTACGGTGGCCCAGTAAGGCAAGCCTCTTTCTTGTTTTCCATCATTAGTTTTTTTGTGATATATTATGTATTGTGGATTAATCTCTGGTTGTTTATATTGTAGAGTCCATTCGATGCACCAGTGCATTGGGACAAGCTCTCAGATGGCAAGGAGCTATAGCAGTCGCTTGCATTCATGGAGCGCACATCCTTTCCTTTTTTGGCCATGTGACCCATGCATGCTCTTTCCATGTAGCATTCCTTAGATATATTTCTCATCCTTTGTATGGACTCACATTTTGTGATATTTATAGATACATTTTCATGTTTGTTTTAGACTCTCCTCTCTATTGTTTCATATAGTTTTATGAGTTTTTAATGAGTCGTTATGATTAGTCTTGTACTTATTTGAATATTGAATCAACAACCTTTTTTTCTAGCATCTCTCGTGATGCACTTATCTTAATAACGATTGTGTATTAAATATATAATTACTTTATAGAACATTATTCAGCACATGGTGTTGGAAGGTGGTAGGGTTGCCCTGCTACCCTTTTTTTCCCTCTATAACCATCACTTTTAGTGTCACTAATTTACTGTATGCATCGCTATTCGTGTTGGTATATGTGTTAGAAAGCCTTGTTATATGCATCGCTATTAGCATTGCAACACAAATAGTGATGCTAATAGTGAGACGGATCTCTAGAGACATATATACTGACACTTTTAGCGATGACATGGGTAAAATTTTTAATGAATATTTGCATTGCTTTAAATGTCGATATGTGGCCAGTATCTTGTTGTGCCTTTTCAACATATTAAGGCAAGTAAATACTTTTTCCTTTAGAATATTCACAAGGTATTCTAATATATGATTGTCAAGCTATTGAATATACGATTTTAAATATCAACTATATATGGTGGACTTCATCATATACTTATCAAAATAAACCTAACCACTTAGAATATTATCCTTAATTAATGGTGCTTATAAGTCACTCATAAGAATACATTGATATCTTTATTAATTTAATAAGCGTATTTATAATATTATTGATCCATTACTCAATAGTTTAAACTTATAGTATATATCAAAAAATATTTTCCTTATACAAGATCATGTCTTCATATGTTGGGGGCTCCTCCAAGGAATGACAAAATGGTAACATTGGGGTACTTCTAAGATTTCCCAACTCCAATTTCTATAAAGTGGTTATTTGGAATAATAGCAACCCTTTCCTTCATAATAGATTTCAAGTACAGTGACCAAATTATTGATATAGAGTAACTACTCTAGCCTTGATGGTACTGAGGAAAGTTCAAGTCAAATGCAAGTATGACTCTCCACTAGGGCAATGGGGAGACATGGAAGGTTTGGGTAGTTGAGGTCTATGACGAGTCATTTTTTGAGGAGGGCACATAAACCAAAAACTACTTCATTCAATAAAATTAATCCATCCCAATGGTGCAACAAGACACATTACAATACCTTCACATTAACTTTCACCATCCATGTTCATGCATTATCTCGTGTAAGTTTTTGTGCTAGTGTTTTATCTCTCAAATGGCTCTAATATCCAACTTAGAATAGGTGTGACCAATTCAAAGATAAACCATAGGGATGCACTTTTAATAAAATTTGTTAGATTGTCCCATGATGATGAGTGATTCAACATATCCAAGCAAAGCCTTATCCTTAGTGTGTAGCTTCACGGATACTATGAGATTTTGACAAAAGAGAAAACTTAAAAATGATCGACATATACCAAATATTATGTTTCACTTTGCTATACATCAAAGAGAGTATTCAAGATGTATGAAGGGATATGGCGATAAAATTTTGCATGCATAGTAGTATCCTCTTCAATAATCAACAAACCAATATTTAGAAAATATAATGTAATTTGTGTAATATTTGCAGACATTGAAAGGTGAGAAGGATTGAAGCTTGCTTAAAAGAGCTACGGTGAGGGAGCAAGAGCAAGAAAGAGAGAGAGAAAATGGGAACTCCAACAATCACAATGTGTGACTAGGCCTTTCTTTATTCAAACTGTCACTAAAAGAATAAAAAATAAAGTGACGATGACAGGTGCCCACCACTTGCAGTGTGTAGTGGTGGGTACTGTCAGTGTAGTAATACAGGGGTAGCTAGGCAAAGGCATCTTTACTCCCAACAACCTCCCACTTAAAGGAGAATCTGCCCCAGTGAGGAGTGAAAAGAAAAAGAAAAGACAACACAATGTACACATGTACAACAGGATGAGGAAAAACGTCATCTCACCCAACGCCCATCAATCTCCTGAGGAAGGCAAAATGCTTAGTAGTGAGGCTTTTCATAAGCAGATTTGCATGATTTTCGCCAGTGTAGATCTTCACAAGGTCAATAGACTTGTCCTCCACGACCCAACGTATGAAGTGATACCTCATCTCAATGTGTTTCGTCTTTGCATGGAAGATCGGATTCTTGGCTAGTTGAATAGCACTCATAGAATTCGAATGCAACGTAGGTATAGAATCAATCCCAAGGTCATGGACCAAACGGCCCAACCATATGGCTTCCTTGCAAGCCTCAGTGGCTGCAACATACTCCGCCTCAGTGGTAGAGAGAGTGTACACTTCTGAACCCTAGATATCCAAGAGATAGCATCTTCAGCATAGGTGAATACATAGCCAGAAGTGGACTTCCTACTATTTGCATGTCTTGCATAATCGGATTCTGTGTACCCCACGACTCTTGTATCTTGGCTGCCATAGCAAATACACATATCTACTGTATCTTTCAGGTATCTCATGATACCCTTCACGGCATCCCAATGTTTCTTGCTAGGTGTAGCCATATAGTGTGCCACAACACCAACTGCAAAGGCAATATCTGGATGAGTGGTTATCATGGCATACATCAAACTTCCCACGGCTGATGCGTAAGGGAACTTGGCCATCTTGGCCCTCTGCTCATCTGTCTGTGGTGTCTGTGGACAATCAGCCTGTGAAACCATCACATAAGAAGGTAATGGACAACCAATAGGCTTCACATCTTGCATGCGAAAATGCTCAAGGAATTTATAAATGTACTCCCTTTGTGAGAGGTAGAGTAGTCCCTAATGCCTATTGCGCTTAATGTGCATACCAATAATGTGAGAGGCCTGTCCCAAATCCTTCATCTCAAAGCTCTTCTTTAGCTGAAATTTAAGAGCATCCAGCTCATCATGAGCTTTCCTTACATCCACATAAAGTACCAAAATAAGCAATGAGCTATCACGAGCTGTCTTTGTGTAAAGATACAGATCCATAGCACTCCTATTATAGCCTTGTGATTGCATAAAGACATCAAACTTATGATACCACTCCCTAGGTGCTTGCTTCAAGCCATAAAGACTTTTTTTCAACTTGCACACTAGGTGCTCCCTACCAGGTTCTGCAAAGCCCTTAGGGTGCTCTATGTAAATCTCATCATGCAAATCCCCATGCAATAATGCAGTCTTGACATCCACTTGACATCCATTTGATACATGTCCAAGTCAAGCTGCATGACTAAGGCCAAAACCAAGCATCACCTTGACCACAGGGGAAAAGACTTCATCAAAGTCAACTCCATGCTCTTATTTAAAACCCTTGGCAACAAGTCTTGCCTTATAAGCTGGCTTGGGGTGTCCAAGGGTACTTTTCAGCTTGTACATCCATTTGCATGGCAAAGCCTTTTTGTCATTAGGCGATGCAACCTAATCCCAGGTCATATTCTTATACAGGGAGTCCATCTTAGACTACATAGCCCTCTCCTAAGAGTGACTGTCACCCCTGCGCATAGCCTCATCATAGGTGAGAGGCTCTCCTACATCCGTAACCAAGACATAATGCATCGAGGGCTCAAATTGATCAAGTGGACATCTAGCTCTAGTAGACCATCTCACTATAGGCTATGTTGCATGTCTAACACCCTGGTCATGTATACCAACTGCTCCTGCAAGTTGACCATTTGGTTGTGCAGGCTGTATTGGAGCACATGGCTCCTCTTGGAATATAACCCTGTGTATCTTGACCACCTTCTCAGGCTGCCTATGCATCTTGTCTTCATGGAAGACTACATCATGGCTGCGGATGACTTTCTGCGCCTGTGGATCCCTGAGGCGGTAACCCATCTCACCTGCATCTCCATAGCCAAGGAAAATGCATTTGACACTCTTAGGATCTAGCTTAGTACGCTTGTCCTTGGGCACATGGTAGAATGCCTCACATCCAAAGACACGTAGATGTGCATAAGATGGAGGTTTCCTAGTCCATATCTCCTCTCCAACCTGGAAATCCAAACCACTGGAAGGCGATCTATTTATGATATGCACAGTTGTAAGCTCTGTGGTAAGCCTCGTGGCTAAGCATACTGCGTACATGCTCCTAGGTGGTTCTATTCATCCGCTCAGCCAAAACATTTTGGGGTGCAGTATAGGGGGTGGTCAACTGACATTTAATACCCCTCTCATCACATAGCTGCTCAAAGGCACGTGACACATATTCTCCCCCATTGTTAGTCCTAAGGCATTTCAGCTTATGCCCAGTCTGGTTCTCAACCAATGCAAGCCATCTCTGAAACACAACCAATACATCTGACCTAACTTAAGCTTAATGGGGGTAAGCCTAGACTTTACACAAAAAATGGTCAATGAACGTCACAAAATACTTTGTACCACCCATAGACTGACAGGGCATGGGCCCACAGACTTTCGAATGTACCAATGCTAGGGGTTCACTCATGCGTGTCCTACCAGACTTCTTAAGCATATTCCTAGTCTGTTTGCCATAAAGACAATGCTCACATGAATCAAAACATGCATAGTCAAGGGGTGATAAGTACTGCAAATCAGAAAGCATTTTCATTCCCTTCAAGGACATATAGCCCAAACGGGCATGCCAAAGAGACACATGTGGGATGGGACAGACAGACAAAACATGGTCAATAGAGGACCCATCAACTATAAGAGGATAGAGCTTGCCAGCCTTAGCACCTCTTCGAGGAAATGTAATGGCAATGGAGAAGAAGAAGAGGAAGATGCAGGAGAGAAGAGCACACACAATGTAGGTGCTGTCCAAAAGTGTGTAGACAGCCTTATTGCACTATCATATATATATGAATAAAGAATATAGGCGGTCACTGTACATGGGCAGGCCCAAGGGGCTTTTACCCCAACAACCTCCCATAAAAAGGCCAATGGGCCAAGGAGTGAAAAAAGAAAGAAAAAAGAAAAGAGACAAGGTGAAGAATCATGACATCTCACCCAATGCCCAATTGGAAAGCGAGCTATACAATAAGTGGGAACCTTTGTGAAAGAAGAGTCAAGCATCCCTGAGTCCATAACATCCAGGAGATAAGCGATCCCGCACCTCCATATAGTGGAGCAATCCAAGAATGCTTCTCATAAAGTAAGCACAACTCATGAGTGCAAGGTTGTAATGCATAAGCATCAGAGTAGCGCATAGCATCAACGTGGTGCATAGGAGACAACTAAGAGCACATAGACTCTCCAAAGTTAATCATAGAAGAATGGCCAGCATCTTGGACACATGTTACAGGGGGTCTCAAGATAGTATGGGGCCTCAGCAAAGCGGAAGACTGACATACTGTTGTAGCATCAACCATAAAGCGCAATGAACATGCATTAAGAGGCTTGAGGTTTGTGTCTCATAAAAGATAGTATGATGGCTGCGTATAACCTGCTGGGCATCCAAATCCCATAACCTATAAGCCTGAAAGTTACCATCTCCATAACTAAGGAGGATACATCTACATGACATAGGCATATCTGGCATACATACTAATGCCAGCCAGCCAAACATCCTTAAGTAATCATAGGAGGGTCTCATGCCACTCCATGCCTCGTGTGGTGTAATACCATCCAAAGTCAGACACGTCGTCCTATTAAGCAAGTAGACTGTGGTCATAAGGGACTCAGCCCAAAAGCCATAAGATAACCCAGCAGTGGTAAGCATAAAAGGAACTTTTGCATGTATAGTCAGGCACATGCCATGAGCAATCCCATAATACTGTGGGCATAGGAAATCAATGCTAGACTGTTGACAATAGGATTGAAAGCTGGGAGAGATAGCATGACTCTCATAATCCATCTGCAAGCACCTAGGCCTGCAACCAACAAAATCCATAAACTTGTCAAGCATAATTGCGACATCCTCAATCCATACAAAGGGAAAAGTCCAAACACGGTGGATAGCATGGTCCATGAAGGTCATTAAGTATGACGCTCCACCAAGTGACTGGGAGGGCATAGGTCCATAGATTGCACAATGGACAAGATCTAGAGGATCATGCCTCTCACGATCACCATGAGCCAAAGGAGCTCTACAAGGACCACAAGTACAATCAGAGCAAGCATCAAGATCTGCATGTGACAAAGGAGGCAACATGGAGTCTGAACGAGACAAGATCTCCATCTCTCTATGGTGCATATGGCCTAGGTGATAATGCCATAACAATGCATATGGTATCCGGATAATTGCAACCATAGAATCTTCCACATGAGAGACATGCACTAGGTAATGATAACCAACTCTAGAACCTCCGGCCAAAACCAAGCAACCACGACAGATCTTCCATGACCTATCTTGAAGAGAGATAGAGTAACCTGCATCATACAACCGACGAATAGACATCAAGCTCTTACTAAGCATAAGAACATGTAATACATCATGGAGCACAACAGAAGTCCCATCATGCAAAGCTAGGTGTATGTCCCCTGTACCAACAATAGCATAAGTCTGCTCAAGGCCCAAATCAATACATCCGTCAACCTCCCTGTAAGAAGAGAACCATGCTCTATGAGGGGTAACATGACAAGATGCCATAGAGTCCAAAAGCCAATCAAAGGCATAGGCTTGATCACTGAGCAAGTAAGTTATAGGGAAACAAGATGACAAGAGTACATGCTTAACTGCATCATCATGGGTAATTGTATGTAGCTCACCACTAGAAAGAGTGGTAACACCTGTTGCATCACTGACTCTCTGCTCATGTCGAGTCCGTCTCTATCTCTGTTGCTTTGTAATCCATCTAAAACATTTTCTTTTAACATGCCCAAGCTTTCCACAATGGAAGCATACAACATCTGTAACTAAAGAATCTATAGCAGACGACGAGGAATCCAAATCATCATGAATAGGGCTATCCATAGCATTCACGGAGCTCAAGGTGTTGAGGGCTGTCCCAACAGAGGGAACTTGCTCATAAAGACAATCATCTGCAAGTACATCAGTGGTAGAAGCATGTTATAAAGGCTCATGAAACCTCAACGGACGGGAGGACATAAAGGCATCAACCAAGGATGCAAAAGCTCCCACATGAAGAAGAGTCATAGCCAACTGCATGATGTAACCAACCACAATACGGTAAAGCATAAGACATTTGTCATAAGAGCATACAGATTTCAGCCATAAAATCATCCCATAACCATACGCATAAGCATAGCTCTGCAGTACATAATGCCATCTCAGAAAAACCAAGTCAAGCCAAGTCTTGCAAGAGCCAAGTCAATCCTGCAAGAGTCAAGATCCAGGAAAAGCCCAAGTATCTGTACAACAACAAAGCATCAAGAGCAACCGCTCTCTAACCTATATGGAAAAAAGCAACCCAACTAGCATAGAAGCTAGGCAACACAGAAGCAACAAAGCCATAACTGCTAAACCCAATCATTGTCAAGAAGTCCACTGATCAAGGAGTAACTCGCAAAGAACCAAGCATCAATGAGAAATGAAAGCTCAATAACCAACCGCCAAGACAATGGGGCAAGCACTGACATGTATCTACATCCAAGTAAATCCAAGATTCATAATCGGGGCATTAAGGGCCGAATAGTATCCAAGTTGCATAAGTGATAAGCTGAACAAATGCAAACTGCTCCATAAAATTCTCAAATGAAAGTTGATTTAAGCCCAAACATCAGCCATATTGCAATCGAACCCAAAAGCATCCACATTAGACATCAGTTTCATAATGGGTAGCACAGGGCATAAAACTTGTCAAGTGAAATGCCAGTTGCAAAGAAAATGATAGTGAACCAAGAATTGAGCTCTACTCTTTGCTCAAGAAAGAGCTTCTCTTCTTGGAGAGAGACTTGAGTGCCAAGATTGAAAAGGTTGATCTTCATGCAAGATGTGGCTGTTCCAGGACCTACTTTGCAGCACCAATTTTGAGATATCTCTTTGTGCATTGCTCGGATGAATAAACGTCCAACACTCTCGTTGTTTTTTATAAGCTTTATGGGCCATTTTTAGAGATCGTCTTTCTATCGCGAGATATTTTAAAAATGGATTCACCATGTCTATTTCAAAAAAAAGAGCTTTTTAAACTTTACTCTTAACTTGTCATCCATGCAACCACCTTGAGCTATAGATAAGGAGAGTTTATTAAAATTGCCTTGGGCCTCAATATTAAGATTGAATTCCATACAAAAGCTTGTGTCATTTTAGACCTTAGAAAGAGAAAATCACTTCTCTCCTCACTTCCAGAGGATCACATCTCTTGTCTTTTTTAGTGAGAGAATTGCCTCACTCATCTTTCTTAATGAAAGAAAATACCTTAAACCTTGACTTGTAAGGGAGAGGATGACCCCAAATGAATGCAATGCTCATTACACACAAGTAAACATTCCTAGGCATGCCTGGATGTGCACATAAATATATATACACAATGCTAATGCACTTCCTCTTCTTAGAGCTCAATCCATCTTGATTTATGTGTAACTCCTTGGTTCTTGTGTACATTCTTACACTTGGTAGACACTTCTTTCCCCCTTCATAACTTGCACTACATGTACTAGATATCCCCGTCACAGTGCTCTGATTAGCCCATTAAGTGATGCACTAGGAATATTAGTCTCTAAATGGTCTCATGGCCATGCTAGATCATCATCAACACTTAAAGAAAAGCGAGCCATTCATTTATTGACATAAATTTATTAAATAGAGAATGCATAATAAGCAATCAATTTAGTGACATCCCTCTGGCTTCTAAACAATTGACCTCAACTGTAGAGGGGATACATAGTTCTTAAGAAGATTTGGAAAGTCTTGTAGTTCTCTCTTAGTCATAAACTGAGCATCCAATGGGGGATAATTCTTAAACTTAACCAGATACTTTCGTAATACCTTACCTAACCTTAGAGTATTGTCCTAATAGTGTAAAATTCTTTCGGGCACAAGGAACTCTTTTGTTTCTTCTATGTCAGGTAAATCTTCTTTGATTGGTTCCATTGGAGGTTCTCCAATATAGGGACATAGCAAACTTATATGGAAAGCATTATGAATGTTCCAATGACTTGGTAGATCCAAACAAAAAGTCACATTGTTTATCTTAGCTGTGATCTTGAAAGGACTATAATAGAGATTAGAAAGCTTAATCACTTTACCCTTTTGACCTTTCTGCTTCTTCAAGTGAGCCTTCTCAAACTTAAGAAGAACATATTGTCCCAACTTGCAATCTAACTTACGACGATGCTTATCAGCTTCGCATTTATGCTTCTCTTGTGTCCTTTGGATAGTAGCTTTTACTTGAGTGAAAGCTATATCAATGTCTCTAACAAACTCATATGTTGCAAAGATCTTATCCTTCATAAGAAGAATGGGTGGTAAATGAGGCTTGCCATAGACGATCTCAAAGGGTGCCTTACTAGTACTAGAGTGCACCGTGTTATTGTATGTGAACTCTACTAAAGGAAAATACTTTTCTCATTCTCTTTGATTATTAGAGACATAGGATTTCAAAAGGTCTAGAATAGTAAAATTAGCACTTTCACTTTGCCCATCCGTTTGCGG
Organism: Lygodium microphyllum; assembly: GCF_053477565.2. Lineage (NCBI taxonomy): Eukaryota > Viridiplantae > Streptophyta > Polypodiopsida > Schizaeales > Lygodiaceae > Lygodium > Lygodium microphyllum. The sequence continues at coordinate 44,019,390 of NC_141152.1, forward strand.
ATGATAAGAGAATGAAAAATTTAACCGAGTCCCGAGGTTCTCGAAGAGAGCTTGCTAAAAGAGGCTGGTCATACGGGGGTCTCGATCACTTATAATGGACTTAGGCATGCCATGATGCTTGAAAATATGAGCAATGAATAGCTTAGCCATATGATAGGCTTTGATTGTCTTTCACACAGGTATAAAATGAGCTTGCTTACTGAACCTATCAATGATAGTCGAGATTGCATCGTTGCTTGCTTGTGTGCGAGGAAGCTCCATGATAAAGTCCATGGCTATACTTTTCCAAGGCTCATTGGGAATAGGTAATGGCTTTAGTAGACCAGGTGGTTTATGCCTGTCATACTTTACTTTTTGGCATATCTTGCACTTGCGGACATATCTTTCAATGTCAGCTCTAAGAGTGGGCCAAAAGAAATATCTTTCCAATGCTTGAGTAGTGGGTAGAATAAGCCTATGTCTAGCATATGGAGATACATGTGCTTCACCCATTACCTTGTGTTGCAATGGTAATGCTATACAAATTGCCTGATGATGATACAAATAACCATCTCGAATTGAGTAAGGTGTAATTGACGAATGGTGATCCCATATGGTTGAGAAGTCAAAATCAGTTGCATACATTTTGGGTAAATCCATGAACTTGTTATGGTAAACAATTGTGATTGCATTCACTCGAGGTCACCATGATAGAGCATCTGCTACCACATTCTTAGTTCCACATGTGTGAAGGATTTGAAAGTGAAACATAGATAAGAAATTTTCCCAACGCATCTGTTTCTCTGAGAGCTTCTTCTGAGTGAGAAAGTATCTTAGAATTTGGTGATCTATTTTAATGACAAAATCTACACCAAGTAAATAGTGTTTCCATACTTGAACAGCATGTACCACCGCCATAAGCTCATTCTCATATAATGGAGCATGTAGTTCATGATCCTTGAGGCGTCGACTCTCAAATGCTATTGCATGATGCTCTTAGTTAAGCACAGTTCCAATGCAATCTCCAAAAGCATCACAGTGAACTTCAAAAGGTTTTTGAATATCTGAAACTATGAGAACTAGTTCTTGAGTTACAAGAAACTTAATTCTTTCAAAGGCTTGTAGCTGCCTTGATTCCTAACAAAAAGGCATTCACTTCTTAGTAAGGTCATATAGAGGAGATGCAACATATGCAAAACCTTGTATGAATCTCTTGTAATATGAACATAGGCCCAAGAAACTTCTAACTTCATGTACATAAGTAGGTGTAGGCCATTCAACAATGGCTTGAATCTTCTCAGGATCCATTCTCACCTGATTATGAGAAACAATATGGCCCAAGTAATGAATTTGCGAAAGGAAAAATTCACTCTTCTTAGCATTGACATGTAGTCTATACTTTCGAAGCTCTTGAAAAACAATAGATAGATGTTTTCTAAGCTCTTCTTTAGACCATGAAAATATTAGAATGTCATCAAAGAAGACATGTGTGAACTTTGAGTGAGGTCTGAAAATTCTCTCCATCATTTGATTGATTGTAACGGGTGCATTAGTCAAACCAAATGGCATGACTAAGAACTCGTATAGTCCAAAAGTTGTACGAAAAGCTATCTTATGAACATCTTTAGGTGCTATCCATATTTGGTGATAGCTGCTCTTGAGATCAATGCGACTAAAGATACTAGCCCCTTGCAACTTATCCAAGATATAATCTATCCTTGGGATAGGAAAATGATTCTTGATTGTGATCTTGTTCAAAGATCTGTAGTCTATGCACATACGGAAAGAACCGTCTTTCTTTTGAACAAGTAAGACTGGAGAGCAGTATGGAGAAGCACTAGGTTGAACTAACCCTTTTTCCAATAGTTCCTTTACTTGTTTTAGGATCTTCTCTTGCTGACTTGCACTCACTCGGTAAGGCGGTTGGTTAGGTGGTGAACTGCCTGGGATAAGATCAATTGTGTGATCTTCCGGGCGCTTAGGAAGTAACTCTCCTGGGAGTGAATCACCAAAATAATCTCCATATTGTTTAACAAAACCATGTCTAACTTGATCAATTAAAGAGAGGGGCTCTTTTAAAGTCCGAGACTTAGAAGCATTAGTTGGTATTGTGTGTTCATTAGAGGCATCAAGTGCCCTTGAATCATTAGCTTCTTTTGACTCAGTCACAAAAATCATGTACGTAGAAATAGCTTTCTTCGTTTCTTTAGAAATGCTAACATGACTAACCATTGGCATAGGCCAATCTCCAGCATCAACAATGCTTACTATGTTCTAGCCCTTGAATTGAAATGCAAGGGTCTTCTTAAAAAAACCGGGAAGAGGTCTAATCTTGTCATGCCAAGGCATGCCTAAGATAACATCATAGTTACCAATGTGTGCAAGTAGAAAATATTCTTAGTCGCGGTAATCCCCAATTCTAAGATTCAACTTCCCTTGGATAGGAGTAGAATTGGTTATAAGTCCTTCAGAACTTGATCGAACCTAATCCAATTGGTGTTCCCAATCGATCCGGTGGAATTTGTAGCCTTTCAACAGTATCTGCTGACACAAAATTATATGTGGATCGTGGATCAAAGAGTGTCAAAACTTGTTGATTGTTGAGTGTCCCCCAACCCTTTAGGAGTTGTCTTTTCTTCTCATTTGAATGAGTGTTAGCTTGCACATCCAGAATAGAATTTGAGGATGGCAGAGGAGGATCTTTAACCACATTTGCTTCCTTCCTTTTGTGAGGACAATCAGGCTTCATATGCCCTGACTCACCACAAAGAAAGCACCTTCCTCTTTGTACTTTTGTATCTCAGAGGGTGAGAGATACTTGTGCTTCTTCTTGTTACCTCTGACTTTGAATATTGGTCATGGGAAAAGGTAGGTCTTCTTCAATTAGTCCTATCTCTTGGTTGATCATAGAGCTGCTCTTGTCTAGCTCTATAAGAACTCATCTCCAACTTTCGAGATGTCCTAGGTGAATGCAAACTTTCAGCTATGATGGCAGACTCCATCATGTGAGATAAGGTTTCATGTGGATACACCTTCATGGTTATGTGTAAATGAGGGAGTAGACCAGCTTCAAACTTCATTTTTTTCTCTTCATCGCTGATCTCCATGAAAGGAGTAACTGAGAAGAGTAGACCAAAACTTGTCCACATAATTAGTGACCTTTTCATGCTCTTTCTGGCCTAGCCAATCCCACTCCTTCTTGATATCATTCTCAAAATTAGGAGGCAAGAATTGAGCATAAAACTTCTTCTTGAAAATTTTCCAAGTCGTGGGTTTCCTTTCCTCCAAAATGAGAGTCAACCACCAATTGCTAGTAGTGTCTTTCAAGTGCATGCCTACATGCCTGAGCTTGGACTTTTTTGAGAAATTACCATTAGAAAAAGATACTTTATATCACCCGACAAAGGCTAATGCCTTAGCATGATCTCTCTTACCGGATTGAGATTGCATGAGACTTAGAACCAATAGAGTAGAAACTAGAAGACGATAAGGAGGAGGAGGAACTTGAGTAATCAGGGGAGTAGCTGGTTGTTGCTGAGGGAGATGACTCCCTCCTTATCTGCCTCACTCGAGGTGAGGTCTTTTTACTCTTCTTGACCTGAAAGTCCTTCTTCCTTCTAGGAAGCTTCTCACCAATTGAATGTTTTGCACCTTCACCATCAATTGGTGCAATGGTGTTTCCTCCAGTATCACCATCTTTTGGAGGATTTGGTCCTTCATAAGTAGCTTCTTTCCTTGCCCTTAAGCTATCAATCAATTGACATACTTTGGGAATCTCCAACAAGCTACGATACTCTATCAATTGAGCCTGTAATTGCTCCCTTGTGTGGGCACTTCATCAATTTCCATCTTAACCTTCTTGTTGCAAGGATCGCCTTTACTTTGAGAAAAGCAAAGAGACCCACTCTGATACCACTGTTATAAGATCTGAGATACACACTCGACTTTCTTATATACTTAAAAGATATATGGTAAATATTATGTTGGCACAGAGAGAGAACATATGAGAGAAAATAAAGATATATATATAGAGAGAGAGATAGAGAGATTGACAACACACTAGGGACTAGAAGATGGGCCAATCCCCCCTTGTGGAGTTATATTATTGACAAGGAGCAAGCTCCTCCATTATACATAAGCCAATTCTTACTTGTAGATCTTGGGAAAAAGATCATGGTTCCTTGCATGGTATACAACCGGCTAACACTTGCATAACTTGGAAGTTTGCACCTTTTGATCCTTCTTGAGTCTCTCCTTCTCTCCTACACAATATGTGTAGGGGTCTCCTCTTGGAGCTTGATTTCAGCAGAGCTTTTGCAGCACTTGCACCTTCTCTCCTACACAATATGTATAGGGATCTCCGCTTGGAACTTGATTTCAGCAGAGCTTCCATAGCACTCACCTTCTCTCCTCCCCTTGAAACTTGATTTCAGCAGGGCTTTTGCAGCACTTGCTCCTTCTCTTCTCCTCTTGGATGCATGCAAAGTGATGCTTCCTTCACCTCCCCCACACCCAAGGAGAGCCTAGGCTTTCAAGAGCTTCTCTTCTTGGAGAGAGACTTGAGTACCAAGATTGGAAAGGTTGATCTCTTCATGCAATATGTGGCTATTCCCTGACCTACTCTGCAGCACTAATTTTAAGATATCTCTATGTCCGTTGCTTGGATGAAAAAATGTCCAACATGAAAGTTGTAGATCTCATTGTTTTTTATAACCTTGGCGGGCCGTTTTTAGAGATCATCTTTCTATCGTGAGATATTTTAAAAATGAATTCACCATGTCTATTTAGAAAAAAAAACTTTTTAAATTGTACTCTTAACTTGTCATCCATGTGACCACCTTGAGCCATAGATAAGGAGAGTTTATTAAAATTGCATTGGGCCTCAACATTAAGATTGAATTCCACACAAAAGCTTGTGTCATTTTAGACCTTAGAAAGAGAAAATCACTTCTCTCCTCACTTCCAGAGGATAATGTCTCTTGTCTTTCTTAGTGAGAGAATTGCCTCACTCATCTTTCTTAATGAAAGAAAATACCTTAAACCTTGACTTCTTGTAAGGGAGAGGATGACCCCAAATGAATGCAATGCTCATTACACACAAGTAAACATTCCCAGGCATGCCCAGATGCGCACATAAATACATATACACAATGCTAATGCACTTCCTCTTCTTAGAGCTCAATCCATCTTGATTTATGTGTAACTCTTTGGTTCTTGTGTACACTCTTACACTTGGTAGACACTTCTTTCCCCCTTCATAACTTGCACTGCATGTACTAGATATCCCCGTCACAGTGCTCTGATCACTCCATTAAGTGATGCACTAGGAATACTAGTCTCTAAATGGTCTCATGGCCATGATAGATCATCATCAATACTTAAAGAAAAGTGAGTCATTCATTTATTGACATAAATTTATTAAATAGAGAATGCATAATAAGCAATCAATTTAGTGACACATGACATTTATCTCCTCAATTTTCGCACTGGATTTCGCAAGCATAATGCTATGATCGATGACTTTTCCTGTACTTTGTCTTTCCCCTTCTCTTTGCCCTTCTCATTGTGCAACTCATGACACTTTGGGCATATATGACCCTTTTTGCCACAATGATGACATGTCACATTAGCATTTGTCCCACGAGACTGACTGTGTGACTTACCATGCGGCTTAGACCTAGACTTTTGAGAGTCTTTGCCACGTCCAAACCCACGATCATTCTTTCCATTACTATCTCTGCCTCTAATAGTCAAAGCATGCGACACATGAGAGGCATCCAAGTTCTTAGGGTTGATCTCTTCCTACCACTCTCTACATCAGGCAAGTTCAAAATAGTAGCAGGAGCACATAAGGTAGTGCATAATACATCCCATGACTCACTCAAAGTTCTAAGCAAAAACAATGGAGTAACCTCATCATTAAAGGTAATACCCTGCGAAGTCAAGTTCTTGAGAATAGCATGGAACTGGCTTAAATGAGCAGACATCATCATATTCTCCTTCATGCGCAGGTCCATAAGTTGCTTCAACCAATACATATGACTTGCTAGACTTTTCTTGTCATAGAGGTTCTTAATTTTATCCCAAAGCTGCCAAGCACTCTGTGCTTCCTCAACTGCATTGTAATGCACCTGTTTAGTGAGAGACAAGATGAGGGTGGACTTGCATAACTCATTGAGCTCATCCCATTCATCATCAATAATAGTTTTAGGCTGCTCGCCATTCATCCTTAGTGACTAGATTTGAGATTTCTGCACCAATACCTGCCAAAATTGGCTCTTCCAATAGGCATAATTCATACCATCAAGCTTAGTGATATTGAAGACATCATTGTCAGTGGAAGAAGATGCCATACTGTAGTCCAAAATGGTGTAGACAATTCAAAATTGCTTGCTGTTTTCTACTATAAACATCCAAAATGTTGAGAATAGCAAATGATGCTGCCCATAGAGACTTGCCCATAAGTGGCTTTGTATGAGAGAGAGACAATGATGCATGCTATAGGAAGAGATGTCTAAAATCCCATAAGCACAGTGAGGAAGAGTGGAACCATCCAAAAGCTATATAAGCATGTACTTGGCTCCATTTTTAGAGTAGAGAAAAGGTACCATCATTTTGTGACACTCAAGATTGTGTTTATGAGTCCAAGTTAATCTATCTTGGAACCAAATTCACTTGAGTTACAATCCTTTATCTCAGTCATGTTTTATGTGTATAACCTCTGTCTGCCATAGCTAGCATAGCTCTAGATCTGTGTTTATCAACATGGTATCAGAGCCATGATGAGCTATGTCTAGCCACACCCATTCTCTCTTCTACTTCTACTGCCTTGATTTTTGGTCCTCACAGTAATGATAGTGGTTTAGCTTAGAAGGAGCAGAATCAGCTTGGTGGTGTAGGAGAGAGAGAGAAAGGCTTTCTATTGAGAGAAATTGAAGGCCAAGTTTGGAGCCTATTTTCAAGTGCAAGTGAGGGTTGTTTTGGCCTAAAGCCCAAGGTCTGCTTTGGCTTAAAAGAAAGGAGTCTACCTCTATATCAAAGAGGTGTGAAGGAAGAAGAATTAGTTCTGCATTAGAGTCAGAAAAGGGGAGGTCTTGATTAGCTTCAATACTGCACTTGAAATTCTTGTTCTTATTAATCATAATATGCCTCTTCTTCTTGTGTGAGCCTCATCATCAAAGTCTTCCAGAGCACCTTGGTTGCTCATAGCCAAGTCATCACTGGTGTTGACAATCTGGATCTCGAGCAATAGCAGATGAGAAGTAAGAAAGTAAGAAAGGAGTTGAAGAAAACTAGGAGGTGGAGGTTCCCGCAAAAGGTCACGATCACGTCCTGAACGGAACCATCTCTCATCTGCCTTCCACTCAAATGCTTCTGTAGATTGAGAGTAAGAAGTAAATCCTTTGCCATTGTTTTTATCTCAACAATCAATTTCTTTTCCTGCGCTTGCAAGCCTTGCCTCTTTCATTCTATTTCATGAATATACTGATTGAGCATGCACTTATTCTCTCGCAAAAGCTCTATAGGGGTCGTCTTGCTTCCAAACAGGAAACTCATGCTAGCAACCAAGGGATCGTTTTCTAGTTTCGATTGACAGGTTAGTACGAAGCGCCTGTGTTCTTGACAGTTGGGCAGCCAAGATTTCTTGGCAGATCAAGGAAGTAGCGATGTGCACTTATTATTAACAATCACTCTCAGAAACGAGCCTTGGTCGGTTGAATCAAAAGTATTTTTGGTGATGTTTCATTTTCTCTCTAAAGAAGTTTACAAGCGCCTATGCTCTCATGAAATCTCTTCAAGGTTTCTGATATGTTGGGGTTTCCAAAAGGGAAGATAGAGGCTTTGAGGGTAGCGAGGAGACCTGGAAGGTCGATATTATTTTTACCTCTAAAGGCTAAGGTTAAAGACTTAACCCTTAAAGTCCATTCACACCTCTCCCACACTCTGCTCAATCAAACTCCTTTCAATAAGCATATAGGTCATTGAGTGTCTATTGAAACTAGTATTGCGCATTAAACATTGCCATTGTGCAAAAAGCCAATCGGTAAGACCTTTCCGCATTTGAAGTGATTTGGTTACATCATCCTAAAATGTCCAATGTAATGCCAAGTCATGTATTCCAACAAGCCCAAGAGCTATCCATAGAAAAATGTATTCATTTTGTATATCTAAAGCACTACAATGCTCATGATAAGCCAAAAGCCAATTCTACATATCCCAAGATCTATGTAACATTTCAACTCATAAATGTTAAGAAGGGTTTGACAAGCCAATGCAATGTACCCATTTGTATCCATCCCAAACTCACTAAATAAAAGGATTACATCAAGAAGACTGGAGCACAAGAAAAATCACTAAGCATCAAACCAGAAGAGTGAAGAACAAGGGCATGAAGAAAAAGAAGTCCAAGAAGACAAAGAAGACCAACAAAGAATGCAAGAAGATCGAAGATTGGAGCAAAAGACCAAGAAAAAGACAACAACCAAAAAGAAGATGAAGAAATCGCTTTCGTTGCTGATGACAAAGAAATTCCCATAAGGGATTGTGTTTCCCTTTTAGTGGATCTTGTTTCCCATAGTGGATGTAAAAACCCTACCAAGATGTAAAGTTTCAAGCCTTAACTTGACTAGGTTGCCAAAGAGCTAGTCTCTTGGTCCATGCTCACATGTAGGGGGAGCAAAATCTAGTAAGGGTAGAGACTCATCATTTGAGGGGGGTGTTGAGAATAGCAAATGATGGTGGCCCATAGAGGCTTGCCGATAAGTGGCTTTGTATGAGAGAGAGACAATGATGTATGCTCTAGGAAGAGATGTCTAAAATCCCATAAGCACAGTGAGGGAGAGTGGAACCATCCAAAAGCTATATAAGCATGTATTTGGCTCCATTTTCAAAGTAGAGAAAAGGTACCATCATTTTGTGACACTCAAGATTGTGTTTATGAGTCCAAGTTAATCTATCTTGGAACCTAATTCACTTGAGTTACAATCCTTTATCTCAGTCACGTTTTATGTGTATAACCTCTATCCACCATAGCTAGCATAACTCTAGATTTGTGTTTATCAACACAAAATACCACCAAAACCAAGACAAAATGACCACGAATTGATAGCTAATGATGCTGCCCACCAAGTATCATCAAAAGTACATAAAATCAGGAGGATTCTGCATGAAAATTCCACGTCAGTCCATGCATAACTGCTTGCTATAATAAATTATAGCCAGGTACAATGATAGCAAACTGTAGGCAAAATGAGTGCACCAAGTCAACCACCAACTATCAAAGCATAAGCGGCATCAAGCGGGCATAAATCAGTAAGTGACAGTCATACGGACATCGAGCAAACACCCATGCATATCAAATGAATTCATCAGTAAGTCGACACACCCCTTGTGTAATAGGGCAAAGTGTACACAACACTGGCAAGACTTGACACAAAGAGATGTATGCTCAGGGAGTGCATAGCCCAAATCAGCCCAATTACATTTGTGAGGACCACTGCATATCAACCATGCAACATCCAAGCGAAGATCCCAGTCTCAAGTATCTGAATGCTCAAGTAGCATAAATTGCTTGCTCAATGTTTGTCAAGCATGTCAAGATGCTCCCACTGGCACAAAAGCCGTAAATATCAAGCAAAGAAGCTCAACATGGGCATATGATAGCACCAGTGCCAAAAGATCCAAGATCAAGCATCAATAAGACCTCATGAGCATATAGGCCGTGTAGCATCCGTACATAGCATCCATAAACATCAAGTACATCCAAATTGTAACTCTGGCAAGTTGAGAAATAGCCAAAGTAAGCTTTGGGCAATCAAATGTCAAGCTAAAGCAAGGCTTAGTAGCATCCAACTCCAAACAATGTAACGGGCATGTAGTAGTGGCATAGGGCAAGCATGCCATGATCGATTAGACATACGCAAAGTACATGCCATAAGTACATTAGAGATGAAGATCCCAATGCTATGCGAAGTGAGCTCAAGCTCAACCAATGATTCAAGAACAAATCCAAGCTCTATGTCGATCCCCGAGAGTCACTACATCAATGTATACATCCAAGACATAGCTTGAACCCAACATGCATATCCAAACATAAGCAAATAAGCTTCAGCCCTGAATATTCCAGCATCAAATAAACGTCCAAAACTGAGCAAACAGTGGCTCAATCCAAGCTCAAAACCATAGACAAACCATAGGCATGCTTTCCCATATGTATAGGCACCAACCGACATAATCGGGCATCAAATGACTATGTAGCATGAGCATAAAGTGTAATGATAGGGGGACTACCCTATTTTGGGTTGCCTATGGACTGTGTAAAATAGTCAATGACTGAGCAAATTCAGCCCCAAAAGCATCTCATGTCATAGGCATACATTCCCCTAGCATTCGGGGAGCAGACCAACCGAGCAACCAATGTCAATGCCAACCAAGCATAAACATAAAGTGCTATGATGTAACACTGTTTGTGGCTGCCTGTGGACTCTGGAAAACAGTCCTAGACTGAAGTAAATCAGTCCACGAATCAATGCCAATGATAACCACCAATGTCGAGCATCAAGGGGGTGTTCCCAAGTGCCAAATGAAGTGGTAAGGGAGGGCTGAAGTAAAAAATGAAATCTTTTTTCAAATCTTCAAGCTGGCCCAAACTGATTTGGGGCATGTGGAAGGGCTAGGCAAGGTCAAGGCAAGGTTGGGGGACTAGTCAAGGACCCCCAAGAGCTCTCTCTTGAAGGCAAAGTCACTGGTAGAGAATAGGCATCACGAGAAGCAAGAGGACATGGCTGCCTGGTTCACAAAACCAGTGGATTGAAGTAAAATAACAAAAGAGAGCTCCAATACCTTTGAAGGAATGCCCTGAGGGTGCCCAAATGGGCCGGGTAGGTGCTTGGGAAGCTAAGAGCGATGGGAGCTTGGGAGAGTCCACTATGGTTGCCGGGAAGGAGACCCAACGAGTGTAGGTAATTGATAGGAAGCTGAAGGAGTCACGAAACAAGTCGGAATGCTCGAGCAACCATGCTTTGATAACAGTTCAAAGGTGAGATGGAGCCGAAAGAGCTATGGCGGGAGAGCAAGTGCAAGAAAGAGAGAGAGAGAGAAAATGGAAACTCCAACAGTCACAATGTGTGACTGGGCCTTCCTTTATTCAAACTGTCACTAAAAGAATAAAGAATAAAGTGACGGTGACATGCGCCCACCACTTGCAGTGTGCAGTGGCGGGTACTGCCAGTGTAGTAATACACAGGCGGCTAGGCAGAGGCGCCTTTACCCCCAATAGACATGTGACCCTTGGGTGTTTCTTCACCAAGTCCCATCATCAATGTAAAACAATAAATTTTTTCTATTGCATAGTATACATAAGCTTTTGCAATTGGGAAACTTTATATGTTAGCATAGAGGAGGAATGTTTTGCATAGTAGTTAGAAAGGATTAGTGTTCTTTTCCATAAAAGAGATAAGCCACAAATACATTTATGCATTAAAAAGTATACTATTCAAATAGGTAAATAGTCTTTATAATTCAACTTCATGAATAATGTGGTTTACAATCAGATAATGATGTATAAAAGCTTGCTATTTATACAAATGACAAAATCTAGGGCATTGTATTTGTTAGTTTTTAGTGTGTATCTAATATATACTCTAATAAGTTCCTCAATTATTTTATTGTCAAAATTTAATGTTTCCTAATATGTATAATATAACCTTGCACCATGTAATGGATTATGCATTTGCTCCATTGCAATTCCATAATTATTGAAATGGTTACCTTTCATGTGAAGTAAAAGAGGTAAGAAGCTCTAATCTTTTATGAGCCTCATGAGAGTGCCAATTATAGATTTGTCTCATGTTGACAAAGTTTTCTTTGTTAACCATTTGCAATTGGCTGGTATATTAATCTCCTAGATTATACCATGTATTTTAATTAAGGGCCTTTGTAGAATAGTCCAAGCATAAGCCTTTTTGTGGGTGAAAATTGTGGGTGGAAAGTGAAGAAGTCGAAAAAGAAAAAGAACTAGAACTAGAAATAAAGAGGGAAAATGAAGTCGAGAAAGAGAAAGAAAAAAAGCCAAAATATATTATTATTGTAATTTCCAACTAAAAAAGGTTGTATTTGCAAAAAGATTGGAAGCCCTAAGAGCAAGCATTATGGGCATGTAGATAGGCATGTCCCAACCGTTATAGTTAAATGTTTAAAGAACACAAGGAATAGAGGAAGTTCCCGTTTATAAGGAATGTTCTTGGGGCTTACCTTGGAAAATAGTGTCCTTAAGATAAGGGAAGTGCTACCTTCATGTAAATGATTATCCAAGGGCAATATATTTGGTTGTGTGGGCATGCTTGTTCAACAAGTAAAAATGCATGGATAAGCATAAAGAAAAGTAAAGCATGTGGCGATACCAAATAGAGTAGCCTCCTTTGCTTCTTAAGTCTGCAATTCAAGGCATATATCAGTCTTCAGTATGAAGAGATTTGCACATCAATTCACCATCCACCATCACCCGAGAGGGATCAAGCTTTTGCACTAAGGAAGGGTGGTCAGTTAGCATCATCTGTGACAGAGATCACTGCACATGAAAGCTACCATTTGAGCGAGGGATTTGCACTTAGGAGGATGACCCAATATCCTCCTCATTCACTATCCTCTCAGAGATAGATCATTTGAGAGAGAGAGAGAGAGAGAGAGAGAGAGAGAGAGAGAGAGAGTTGAAGGTGCGGCTATGGCGCCAGCTGCGGCAAGCGACGGAGATTTGAAGTTCGTGCAGAAAACCTCCAGCAGAGTCGAAAAGCACCTGCAATTTTATGTGGAGGTATAAGCAAAAACACTCCTCTTAATCCAAATTATAACTGCAAATTCATGGCAAAATATTTGATCGCAAGCTGGTGTAGCACCAATTCATGATGGCAAACCAAATCGGTGGGCAATTTGCAATGGGAAGATTCAGTGATGAGCTTGGCCCGGAGATTTAATGTCTGATGCTGTTGATGTTTAGGCGATTGCAAAGAAAAGCTTGACGACGCAGCAGCAGGAGAGGGTACTGATGAAGTACAAAGATAAAATCGTGGCTTTCCTCATGCTCTTGATAGAAGGACACAGCCTTCTGGCACACGGTTCTCTCTCTCTCTCTCTCTCTCTCTCTCTCCCCTTTGTGCATTAACAAAAGACTCCATTGATTCATCTACAATGGACATTCACTACCCAGGAGCGTTTAGAGCAGCCATTAAGGCATCTACATGCGTACTCCATTGTACTACCCAGCTGCGTTTAGAGCAGCAATTAAGGCATCTGCATGCATAGCATAAGAAGCCAGTTTCGATTCCGAAGGATGGATTGGTGGATTTGTAGCTCTACTTATATAGGGTGCTATGAGTGTATCTAATAACTTGTTTATAGCTCTACTTATATAGGGTGCTATGAGTGTATCTAATAACTTGCCATAAACAGTATCACATTAAAAAAAAAAAAAGACATTTATTATAATTCATGTAGTAGTAGCTAACAAAAATAGATTTTTCGGCCAATGGGGTCTTAGTCTAGTGGTTTGTGCGTGGGCTGAGTATCCTTCGTATGTGAATTCAAACCTTGGGTTTCACTTTCCCAGGTACAAATCATTGAGCATCTAAAAATTGATTTTCTGTGACTTTTAACATTCGCCCAACTGGTCTTGTAGATGCTTCTTTTGCTGAAACACTTCATGGCCTTAAGAGAACACCCACATCAAAAGAACAATGCAAATTGACTCAAGTGCAAAAAATGCTATCACTTATCTTTCTGGTATGTCCTAATTTCTTGAGAGTTTTCATAAGAAATAGCCTCATCGTAGGACCCATTGTTTGATTGCATTTGAGGTATGAATACAAATTACTATTCCATAGCTCTTCTATGAGTACCAAAGATAGAGTTTGTAGTAATATGATTCACAATATTGATTTAGGAATTGTGAAAGTAATTCATGATATTAAAATTTAACACTATTTCAACTTTGTCAAAACATAGTACATAGGGAGCGTCTATTGTAAATGAGGAAGTTAGCTATTTTGATACATGCAAAATTCAATAACTTACTAATTTTTGTGTGCAATTGGAAATATCTTGATATGAAGATATGAGAAAGCACAATTGACTTTTTCATCTAGACAATTGTAAATCCAAGGACATGGGACCAATACTTTCCTATGACCTTGATTGATCTAGAAACCCAGGAATACAAACTCTCTAGTCCTGAGCTAGTACTATACCTTTAGATTGGAAACTAAAAAGTCTTCACAAATAGGTTTGGGAAAAATAATAGACATAATTTGTGCTTCAAGTTGAGAAGGGTTGAATATAAGTCATAGATGTTTGAGCTCTCTAATTTTGTTAGTTGCAAATAAAGGATGGGATCAAAGTGATTTGAGAATAGGTAGGAATTTATCTTTGCAACTCTCCTCTAAGTAGAGATGCATGGTCCAAAAGTGTAATGGTTCTTCACTGATGGAGTAGAATAAGTTAATTTACTTGTCGGGAGAAATGCATGAATTTATTTTAAGTTCATGTGATTGTGGAATGGCATTTTTAAATGCATTTCACCTAGTTTGGATCAGCCTTGATTTCTTCTTCACTCACAATGTGTCCTAAGTACTCTACTTTTGTTTTGTAAATGACACTTGCTTTACTTAGCCAAGAGTTGGTGCTTTTCAAGGATGTCAAATACCATCCTCATATGTGTAAGATGTTCCTCCTTATGAATACAAACTTGAAGAGAAACCTTGTAAGACCTTGTTTATGAGATTTTGAAGTGTGGTGAGGGAAATGGTTATCCAAAAAGGCATAGCCAAGAAATAATAAAGGTGCCCATGATTAGTTGTAAAGGCCATTTCACTTTATCACCCTCACTCATCCCTATTTGATGGTAACATGACCTCAAGTCAATTGTTGCAAAGTTCTTTTCTCCCTTAAGCTTATCAAAGCAAGTTATTGATTCTTAGTATGGGATAATAAATCTTCATAGTAAACTTGTTAAGATATAATTTTGGTATCTTATGCTCCTTCCCTCGATGGTGTGAGGTTTTCTCTTGAAATCATAAATAGAGCTAATGGATTGGTGTCACATGGATTGGCTATAGTGATTGATGATAAAGATGGTTTTATACGTCTCAATAGGAAGGATTTGGATATTAGTTTCCTTGGACTTTCCAAGGGTTTTCTCCCATGGCTAGCAGGGTTCTCCTTTGACTTTCCAAGGGTTCTCTCCCATGGGAGAAAACCCAAGTTGGACTTTCCAAGGGTTTTCTCCCATGGCTAGTAGGGTTCTCCTTTGAGTCATGAATATATTTCTTGAGTCTTTGTCTTGATTTAGGACTACGGTTGATGCATGATTTGTAGCTTCAATACCTTGAGTTTGGGGATATGTGTATTATCATGAAGCTAGATTTGATAGCATAAGGGCTCAATCCAATGGAGTATGAGATCTCATGTGGTGAGGGATGATCCAAGTGTGATTATTCAAAGGGGATGTTCAACATTTGTGAAGGTGGACTTTGTGAAATTACAGACTAACCTACACGATAGCTTTATGATACCAAAACATAGTGAACAAGTATATGAAATTTATGACCTTCAACTTATTTGAGTCTTATTAGCTTTGAGCAAGCTCAGTTATAGTTGAAACCGTGCATGCTAACATTCTAGAAAGAGAATCAACCACAATATTATCATTGCCCTTGTCATGAGTGATAACAAAAGTATAAATTTGTAAGGTAGCCACCCCATCTACATTTCTTAGAGCGAGGTTAGGCTGTGAGAGGAAGTATTTAAGAAATTGACAATCACTTTTCACTCAAAACTTATCGCGATATAGATAGTGGTGCTATTTCTTGATTGCATGAGAAACAACTAGAATTTTTTGGTCATAAACATTTATTTTCATATCCTTTTTTGTGAGTTTGCGACTTTCAAAGGAAATGATTACATGCTCTTGAAGTAAAAGTGCAACTATGCCTTGTCCACTTGCATCTAACTAGATACATAACTCATTTGAAAAGTTAGGGAAAACAAAAATAGAAGCTTAAGTAAGAAATTGCTTTAATACATTAAATCTCTAATCAACTGTGGCATCCTAGAAGAATGCTTCTTTCTTGAGCCTATCTATTAAGATGTTGTAATAGTTGCATAGTGTTTAACAAGCCTTCGATAGAATGAAGGTAGACTAAGAAAACCAAGAAGAGAAGTGGTATCTATAGGTGTTGGCTATTCTTTAACACATTGCACTTTCTTAGGATTAACCTTTATTCCTTTCTCACAAGCAATGTATCCCAAATACTCCACCTCGATTTGTATAAATGAATACTTAGTCTCCTTAACAAAGAAGATGTGCTACATCAAACCATCAAACACTTTTCTTATATGTGTCAAATGATTCTCCAATGAATTGTTGTAGATGATGATGTCATTGAAGAATACTAAAACAAACTTGAAAAGGAAGGGTTGCAATATTTTTTTTGTGAGGCTCTAAAAGGTGGCTAGAGTGTTTTCAATCCAAATGGCATAACTAGGAAATGATTGAAATTTTGATCAGACTTGAATGTTGACTTAGTTTCATCAACCTCTCTTATGTGAATCTAATGGTACCATGATCTCAAATCTATCTTTGTAAAGTGCTTTGCCCCCTTAAGCTCATCAAGTGAGTTATCAACTCTAGGGATGGGATACTTATTCTTGACAACAATCTTGTTGAGGTAGATATCTAATAGGCTAAAGTGGTAGTATGCAATGGGTTATATCCTCTTATCCATGTGAATCAAAAGTTATGTGGCCACTTGAATCAAAAGGAAATCCTCCTTGAGGATCATCAAATTGGTCTTGTCCACTATCATCATCATAATCTTCATTTTTAGCATTATCTAGCACAAGTGGAATCTCATCTTCATCTCTTGACTCTTCAATGATAAACATGCTATTCACTTTAGCTTTCTTGAACACACTATTGGCATGATTTTGGTAGTATACTTTTCCCCACATTTGAAACAAAGGCCCTTCTCCTTGCAATCTTTGAAAAGATCCATAGGAAAAAACTTCTATCTAGCTTGGACTAAAGTATTTCTTGGCCTATTTTCAACTTGTTTACTCTCTACTTTGGGACTAACTACTATCTTAAAATTTCCTTGCTGCCTTATGGTATTAAAAGGTGGATAAGTTGGAACTTTAGGGTTGCTATAAAACACAATGTTGCCTCCAAAACCTCCTCCAAATTGTTCTTATTTTATGATAGCTTTGGTCTGTAAAAAATTTCACTGAATATTTGCATTCCTCTTGTACTTGCAGGCATAGCTCTTAGCCAACTCAATTGCTTGAAAGAGCGTGGAGGACATTTTTGCATTGCATAAAGTGATAAACTAGGTTCTAGCCCATAAATGTACTTCTGTAGTTTTGCATCATCTCACTAACACTCTCTACATATATGGTCAAATTCTAGTTGGTGTACTCTCTCACTGACAACTTTCATTGGTCAAGCTAATACAATCTCCTAGCCAAGTTCTCTTTTTCTACAAGTGAGACAAATACTTGGGCCATTTCAGCTTTGAAGTCTTCCCATCTATTGATTCACCAAATTTTCCTCTTTATGTACCTTGATAGTGTATGCACAAAACCTTCTAAATGGAGGTTAGCGAAGTGGATTTTTTGATCATTTGATTGTGAATAGATGTCAAAATAAGACTTTAATTTTGAAATCCATTCTTCTAGGTCTAATGGGAATGAAGAATGCCCATTGAGTTTGGTTAAAATAATCTCATCTCAGAGTTCCCTCTCATTAAAGGCTTGCTATCCATGAGAAGCTTGTTGTGAATTATAATGCTAATCCAAATAACTTCCACTAGGACCGAAGTTATCCCTTATAAGTGTAGGTTGAAATCTACTCTTGCACTTGGTTGACCTCTTAATCCTTGAGAATTTGTAACGTGAGTGCTTGTAATAGATTCTTCATTTCTTTGAGAAAGCTCACCCACTTCATAGCTATTTCTAGGAATAGCTATTTTCTTCTAAATATACCTTGTTGTGAACTCATATTCAAGGGCTGAAAAGGCTACCTTGCTTTAGACTTATCTCTACTATCTATTAGTCCATTGTAATGCCAACAATTGAGAAATTTGGGCTAAAATTTTATCTAATGACTCCTTGGTTGATTGGGCCATATGATCAGTAGCTTTGTCCATTTGAGAACTAGAGTGGGCCATTTGCTCAACCACCTAATCAATCTTAGACACTAGCTCATGATGTTTAACAACATGATAGGTTTCATGGTTATAAAGGGTTGCATTGGGAGTATTATATGGTCTACGCTCTTGCAAATCCTCATG
Source organism: Lygodium microphyllum (assembly GCF_053477565.2). Lineage (NCBI taxonomy): Eukaryota > Viridiplantae > Streptophyta > Polypodiopsida > Schizaeales > Lygodiaceae > Lygodium > Lygodium microphyllum. The sequence goes on from NC_141152.1 coordinate 44,037,707, forward strand.
ATGATCCCTTGAGTATTCTTTGTCATAGAGTCCCTAAGTTATTATTGTAGGTTCTCATTTGTCCTGCTTTCCCCTGTTACCTACCATTTTCAGGTATTGTCCACACTAGACTCACAGTCACTAAAATGGCTTTAACTTTTGACTACATTGTCCAAATCCTGAACTTTTGGGTTCAAATCGAAGGTGATGATGCCCTCTTCAAAATGAGATATCAATTTTTTTGTTAGAGGAAGGATGTAAAATTCTAAAAATGAATCTCCATGATTGTCCAAAGTAGTTTTACACCTTATGAAACCCTTGTTTTACATTAAAAACACTATAGGATTTTTTTTCAAACTTATAGGTACTTAGTACCACCCTATGGGGCATGTATTTCACCTATAGGAACTTAAAAATACCCTAAAATACCTACGTACATCTTGCAAATGCTTGTAAATCCTTGTAACACATGTAACTTCTTGTCTACTAATTGTAATGATATGTGAGTTTCCTATAAGAGCCAAAAAATAGCTTGTTTCTTTAGCAAGATCTTGTCTTCAATCCTCCATACACAGGCACTTGTGTAAGGATAAAATGGTGGATAAGGCTCTCTAAACGGGCTCTAGATCATTGAGGGGCATGTAAAGTTCCTCCTCAGATTGGGTTGTGCATCCCTTCGTAGTCTTAAGTAGCAAAGCAACATATCTAATAAAATGCATTAATAGTCACAAGAGCTATTTAACAAAACAAGAAAGAAAAATAATTTAATTGAATGAATTCATAGATTTTCAACCTAGGAAAATGTTATGGCCCTAAACTCTTGCTATACCATAGCATGTAGCATGTAGGAAGGATTTATAAAAACTAAACAATGAATATTGAAGCAAGGAGGCCAAAGCATGTTATTGAGACATCAAAATATTGAAAGAAAAATTGAACAAAACATTTTATAGAGACAATAACTAAAGTACACCAAACTATGCTACAAACCAACAAAAGCTAATACAAAGCACAAAAGTCTAAGGGAGCTCAAAGGCTTGAGTACTCATAGAAACTCCAAAGAACTTTGTATCCCTAGAATAAAAAAATACGTTTCTATCTAGATGTAAAGATAACTTGTTAGATGAGGGAAAATGCATTTAGGCTAGCCATAAAGTGGGTTTTCTTTCACTAAAGAGACTAATTGCACAAGGAATAAATTTCTCTATAGAGGATGGCATAAAGTAAAGTTAGTGGAGGGCATTATAAGGGGGTTCACTATACCAATATCCTCTATATCACGTGAGTTCAAGGCCTATTAGTAAATATCCTCATATGTGAATTTTTCTTGAATAAAATACAACCCTTTTCCATTCAATTTGTAAGTAAACCCCTTATATGACACCCTTCTATATGTAAAAAATGTATAAAATCAACAATTAAAAAATCCCTTATTTTGAATCCACATGATACACGCATATATTCATGAGTGACCCCCTTGAGAGGATGTAATAGGTATAACACACCGAGGGGTTGGGCAATCACCTTTTTCTGATGGTTCCAATGGAAAAATATCTCATTCATATGCTCGTAGTAGATATGTTCAAAATTTATTGCTAGGTTGCTGAACCATAAAGACTATCAATGTAGCCTTTTAGTACTAAAATCATATAAAATTTTTAAAGGGACACCAAAGTAGCCTTTTATTTTGCAATCTCTTACAAAGCTTTGCAAGGAAGTGTCAAAATGAGCGGGATCTAGGACATGGCAGTGAGTTATGGTGGATGGAAGGAGAAGAGTGGACTCATGATGGAGAAGACAAAGACACTGTTTGTTACACAAGTGAATTAGGTTCCAAGATTGAGACTTGGACTCATAAACACAATCTTGTGTATGTGGACAATGACACTAACACTTTACTGAAAAGAAAAGAGTACTATCATTGCATTAAGAAAAGGAAGCAAGTACAATGCTTTATAGGAAAGTAGGAAACTGCAGTAGGCACCACTGTGCATATGGGATAGGTAAGCCTGCATGTCCTTGGCCCTGAAGCTCCATACAAAGAGGCTGTTAGTGATTGTGATTGCTGAATCTCAACACCCCTCCTCAATCACAACTAGAAAGGCACAAAGTGTGTAGAGGCTATAATGAGAACCACCTGCAAAGTGTGGGCACACCACAAACATGGTAGACACCAGAGGCTGTCGCAGAAAAGGCTAAGTGTGGTCACCAAAACATGATGGACATCCAGAGGCTGTAACAGGGGCCTCACAAAGTGTACAGGGACTGTAATGCCAAGTTACATGAGGAGTTTACAAAGCTTATGGCAAGAAGCATTAGGGCTAGGAAATACAAGGCTTTTAAAACAGTCTATCAGAGCAATGAGAGTAGAAGGACTGATGAGTCTTGTCCTTCCGATCCTAGTGGTCTTCATCTTCATCTTTTGGTCCATGGTCTTCTTCTTCTTTCATAGCTGCAAGATAGGCCTTTTGGGACCTCTTTCTAGCATGACAGAACTTCTCAGTGTGTCCGGTCCTTTTGCAGAAGTCACAGAAGAGTGGTTCCTTTTTACCTTTGTATCTGTTGTTTACATATAACATTTGTTCATCCTTTGAAGTGCTAGGCTCTTCTTTGCTTTTAAGTTTCTTTTCTTCCTCTAGCAGAGAGGCTTTAATGTCAATAAGTTGAGGATCAGGCATATTGGTTAGAGTGGTTGATACATTATCATAAGCAAGAGGCAAACTTTTTAACAAGACACCAATACAAACATCTTCATCCATTTTTAGCTTTATCCCTGCAAGTTGAGTAAGCAGGCTTTCCATGTAGTTCAGATGGGATGCCAGGGATGTATGAGGCTTCATATCAAGTTGAAAAAATTCAATCAATAGACCATACTTATACGACTTTGACTGTGCACCAAATAAGGTATCCAATTTATCCCAAGTGCCATGGGACATGTCACAGGCATCCACATGATGGATGTAGCTGTCATCCAATTCCAGTTTAATGATGGCTTGTGCCTTGTCATCATTCTTCTGCCAAGTAACTGCAAGGTTCGCATCCCGAGGTTTCTTCTCTTTGCCATTGGTAATGGCCCAAAGACCCTTCTTCATCAGAATGAGCTTGATGCGGGTTTGTTAGGTGTGAAACCCGACTCCCTTGAACCGAGCATTTGGAGAGTCTTTTCCCATGTTGGATGGCTGAAGCAGCAAATCAACTCTAGAATTCTGAGATTTTATCAGTGGAAGAGCAAATTACAATGTGTCAAGAGACACAGGTAATGACAGTGTGAAAATACACTATGTTTGTGTTGATGTTGAGCTTGAATCTTCTTGTTCGGGGTTGTTCGGTCCTTCTTCAATCTTGTCAGGTCCTTCCCCTCCTTGATTTGGTGCTGGGACAGTGGGTCAGAGTGGGCTTTAGCTTGGTTTAGTGGCAGAGTGAGAAAATGAGAGAAAAAATGAGCTTGGGAGATTTTGGCTATGGTGGAATTAGGGTTTTTGAGACAGGGGCCTGGTTTTTTGCAGATTGCAGGAGTTGTAGTTGATCATTTCCCAAACTTTTTACATGTATAGGAAGCTTACTTCAAGGGCTATCAAAACCCTATAACAATCGATCAGATCGCGGGGAGTACGGTGCGCGCAGAGAGCTCGATCAGAAACGGCACATATTAGGACAGGCACAGTCAATTTTTGTAATGCCAGGGCCAGAGAGCAACAATGTCATCAATTAATGTGATAGGGAGTTGCGTCTAATGTTGGGGAACATCTTCCAAGAAGAGGTCATAAGCTAATTTGACTTGTAGAGGGAGATCTTAGCCCTTTATCAGAGGTATGTCCAGGCTGACTATGGTGGCCACAGGATAGAAGCACAGAAGAATGACAATGCTGGAGTTATAGGAGCCCAATGTTGGACTGTTATGCAACATAGAGAAGCTCACGGAGTTTAGGAACAATCCTCCAGAAGAGAGCTTGGGGAGATATTGCCTGAGCTCAAAGGCAGGTAGGTGCAGGTTTGGCTATGGCTGCCAAACAAGGCAGTGAGAAAAAAGAGTAGAAGTTGAAGTCTTGAGCTGGACTGAGCTCAAGCTGAGCTAGATGAAAGTGAAATGGAGCTGAAGGAGTAGTGCCATGCCCATCTGTGCTCTGATACCATGTCAAAATGAGCGGGATCCAGGACATGGCAGTGAGTTATGGTGGATGGAAGGAGAAGAGTGGACTCATGATGGAGAAGACAAAGACACTGTTTGTTACACAAGTGAATTAGGTTCCAAGATTGAGACTTGGACTCATAAACACAATCTTGTGTATGTGGACAATGACACTAACACTTTACTGAAAAGAAAATAGTACTATCATTGCATTAAGAAAAGGAAGCAAGTACAATACTTTATAGGAAAGTAGGAAACTGCAGTAGGCACCACTGTGCATATGGGATAGGTAAGCCTGCATGTCCTTGGCCCTGAAGCTCCATACAAAGAGGCTGCTAGTGAGTGTGATTGCTGAATCTCAACAGGAAGGAAGCCCTTTAAGCTCTTTATATTTGTCTTGGTTATGAAAAGAACATTTTCAACAAAGATGAGAATTTATCTATGCATTCTTTAGTGCAAGCATTTCTATTTGGGTTAAAGAATGATTTACGTTAGTTGGAGAGAAGGTGTCCAAATCAAACCAACATATTCATTTAAGCTATTTTGGTTGATTTTTATTAAACATCCATGTCATTTGAAATTGGAGGCATGAAAGCAAAGAATTAAGGCTTGATTTGGTGTTGAAATAAAGAGGAAGGTTGGAAAGGAGGTATTTGATGAAATTAAAGAAACTTCATGAATATCTTGCTATTACTATTTTTCAAAAAATAATATTAAACTTCAATATTTTTTGTGCAAGTGTAAAACATTAAGTTTCTTGCACTATATAATATTAAACATCAATATGTTTTGTGCAAGTGTGAAACATTTACTTTCTTGCAATTGCAATGTAACTTCGTTTGCCATATAGTGATTTTCTAGTCCCCTTCTACACTATTCTCATATCTACCAAGAACTCTTCTCAACCATAAGGTCTCACATGTAGCATAACATGTTCCTTTGTGTATTTAGCTTTGGTTGAAGAAAGAGCAACTATATGTTGCTTCTTACTAATGCAAAGCATAGCTCCAACTTTGAAAATTATATCCATCACTATATTAGAGAACAATAATAGCAATAACCTCTATCCACACTAGTGTTCCCTCAACTACACATTCAACCTTAATTAATAATAATCTAACCAAAGAACTCACTTACAAGTGTATCAAGGAATTAGTGTCTTCTTTTGAGGCAAAAATAGTAGGATAGGTAGATATCTATTTCTTGAAGTAATTTCTTGTTACCATTCAATCCATTGAGAGATATAGATGAAACTATAAGAGGGACATGGATACTTTTCAACCTAAAATGGTATAATATATAATGGCTATTTGTATAGCTCCTACATCCAATGAGAGTGGATGAGTTGGAAATCCCCTCAATATATATGGACAAATCTTGGAAAAAGATTAGAATATTTTCTATATATTGTTTGAAGCTTTGGTTGGTGGCCCTAACCAAATGATTGAAGCTCCAATTTTGAGCTCGAACCCTAGAAGGATGTTTACAGTTTTTTATAAGTATCTATTTTCCTTCATATAGAAAAAAAGTTATCAAGAAAAGGAAGAGCATTCTTTGAGGATGCTTTCTTGTCCTTCAAGAAAAACACTCTCCTCTCTAGGAGTAGTCATGAGGCCTTCCCCTCTCGCTCCCTCCCTCACTCCCTCTCTTTATGTGTGTGTGTGTGTGTGTGTGTGTGTGTGTGTGTGTGTGTGTGTGTGTGTGTGTGTGTGTGTGTGTGTGTGTGTGTGTGTGTGTGTGTGTGTGTGTGTGTGTGTGTGTGTGTGTGTGTGTGTGTGTGTGTGTGTGTGTGTGTGTGTGTGTGTGTGTGTGTGTGTGTGTGTGTGTGTGTGTGTGTGTGTGTGTGTGTGTGTGTGTGTGTGTGTGTGTGTGTGTGTGTGTGTGTGTGTGTGTGTGTGTGTGTGTGTGTGTGTGTGTGTGTGTGTGTGTGTGTGTGTGTGTGTGTGTGTGTGTGTGTGTGTGTGTGTGTGTGTGTGTGTGTGTGTGTGTGTGTGTGTGTTCCCCCTCTCTCTCTCCCTCTCTCATTCATAATTAAAGAAGCAAAGTGTGGCCATCCTTAAGCATCTATGTAATCCTCATGGCATGTGTTGGAGGTGCGCTAGTTTGTGCAAAGGTGGCAACAATGTTTCACGTATCATGTTGAATATTGAAGCTCGTATGGACCTAACAGGGCTGCTACCATTTGTGTTGATGGTTGTGTACGCACTATAGGTGGCATTGGCATTGTGTGTGTCATGTGACATTGGTAGTGTATCATGCGATATTGGCAGAGTGACTGTCATTGCCGCGATTAATGTGGTCATGTGATCACATGAATCATGCGATTATCTTATTGGTCATAGCTGCATGTCTTAGAGGAAGAGCAAGAATACTCCAAGACAGCACAATAGTCATGGCTTCTTGTGTGAACATGAGAGTCATGGCTTGAGCCTCTATGCTATAATGCAACCTTGTCTTCCATGAAAGAAGGACGATGAAGAGCAACTAGCAAAGTATATTTTATATCGTCTTCCAAGATGTTGCCTTCTCTGAAACTATTATAACAACGTAGTTGAAATTAGCATGCAAGATAAGCAAACATGGCCTTAGCTTGCATTTTTACAAGTTGAGACAAATATATAAAGTTGTGGAAGTTACCAATCTTCTCTAATAACATCAATGTTGTTTCACACTTTGTTATGTTGGGATCCTTCAACTATGCTATCTAGTCATGAGATTCAAACCAATAGATCAATATTGGTTGTAATTCAAGGTTTGTTATTTTGTAGTCATTTTCTGTATATGCATGTGTGTGGTTGGGCCTAACCCTTGGGATATGCTACTATCCCAGGTAATGAAGAGCCAACATTGAGGTGCTAAATCTTCTCTTATTTGTATTTTCATTCTATTGAAGGTATAATGCTAGGGTGCTCGCTTAATAATAAGTGGCATACTTAAATGTGATAAAGCTGCAAAATCCATAATGTATTTACCTAGAGCGATTCAAGCTTGGATAATTGGTCAATGAGTGTTTCTTTAGGAGATTTGAGAGTACTAATAAGTAAGCAAATATACCAAGTAAACACAATTTTTGGACTATATTTCCCTTTATATAGCTTCAAATCTTCTCCACATCTTAAATCATTAGCATTGCCTAAAAGGGCATTATAATGGTTGGAGTGTCCAATGAATGCTAAGTTAGTACTTGATGGTGGCTGAAGTGCCCAATGGTTTTTTTTTATTACTCCTACTTTTTGTATTTTGCATTAAAGAAAGACTATGGCTCTATGTAAAATTTCTTCATGCTAAATAAGTGTAGTTCTAGATAAAGAAGGGTTGAGAAAAGAGTCCATGATAAAAAATTTTAGGATGGAGTTGGTTGCATAAAAAGAAATAACTAGCTATGGAGATCATAGAGCTAGCTCCTTAATCATAACATTTGATCAAGCAACATATTTTTTCATAATGACAATCTATGCGAGCTCTTTTTATGAGCCATAACTTATATGCTCTTTTGACACACATTATGCGAGTCATCTTATGATGAGCTATATAATTTCCAAGATTCTCCAAGAGTACACTTTGTCCAAGCCACACATGAAGAGATGTAGAGGTATACACATGCTTTTGTAATAGCAATAACTTATGCTTGGGCTCAATAGGTGTCTTCCATGTATGACCTCAAATCCATAATATCTGTCTTACATTGCGAAGTATCCCAACTATTAGTAACACTGATGTGAAGTTATTTAATAAATAATGATTGGAGCAAAGCTTTGGGGACTCAAGATTTGTTTCTTTGTGCCTCAATTATCCAATTTTGTCATAGATTCTTGCTAAGCAATATTGAATAGTTTTCAATGGCAAGGAGGACATATGGTATGATTTCATATGTGAGCTATAGAACCAAAATATGATACCTTTGTGTGAACCTCCTACCAAATGAAGTGTACATTAGTATACAAAGTGCCTTAACTATTACTGTACTAGTGCCAAGTACTGGCTTAACACCGGTACAAAGCACTAGTGGAAACTAGCTTAATATTGGTACAAAGATTTGGTGGAATCTAGGTGCAGAGCTCAAATTATGTTCCTTATATCAACCTCCCATGAACTCTCTTACTACATGTAACCTAATTTTGAACCTCGATGTGAAGCATTAAAAGAATATCGGTGTGAAACACCAAGAGAATCTAGGCACCAAGCGCCTAGTAGTCTCTTATGGTGCAACACCATTTTTGTAGGCCAATCACTTATATTCTAATTTCACCTTCTCCATTAGACAAATAAAATCTTAAAAAATAATAGACTTAAAAGCAATCTAACTTGGAAATCTATGACCATTATTTACCATATACCTCCATGATGTATGTGCATACCCTTGTGATGAGATGCTCTTATAAACACAAAAACACAATACCAATCATACGACAAAGCACAAACTAATAATATAGAATATAGTTAAGGTCAAGGTAACTAAGAGACAATGAACACAAAAATAATTGAAGTGAATGATTGCTGAATATACAATGCTCATGCAGCAAACATACTAATCAATGAGTGAATATTGTACTGCAAAACTCATGTATCTTGAGGATTAGGGTAGGGATAATGAGCTAGAGAGTGTGTCGTACTCTGAATGGATCCCAAATTGCAGTAAGGCAACCTCTAGATGTTGAATACCAGCAAACATAGTAGTGTAAGTGCTAGATCTGATGTGCAAACAATAGAGAGGAGAGAGAATATGAAATAAACACAAATTGAGAAGAGAGAAAATAGCAAAACATAGCCAATTAGGATTGGGCGACAACTATAGGAGAGAGAAAACTATCGAATGCAGTCAATAGAGCCTGGTGATAGCTTGTAGCGTGCGGTGATAGTTGAGGACAAATATTGTTGTAAACATCAATGGCCAACTTGGACTGCGATGTCCTCCACGTCGGAGGTGTGGACAACAAGTTGAAAGGCCTAAAATATGCAAAAACAAGATGAGAAGATTAGAGGGAAGATTTCCTATTTATAGAAACTTTGGGAGCCCCCACTTAACTCTCTCGAACTATGTCCCATTTTAGGATTTTAAGTAAAATAAGCCTAAAATAGACAAAAAATAAGTTGTTTTGGGATTGTTTAGGTGGCCAATGGCTAATGATATTTCTTAGCTCAATACCATGTCTCAAGCCCAAAATTGAGCTAGAAAAGTGGGCCAGCCTAAAGTTTTGATTGCCCCAAGGCGTCCCACCCCAAAATTGGGCTAGAAAGTGGGCCAACCTAAAGTTTTGTTTGCCCCGAGGCATTCCACCCCAAAAAGTGGCCTAGGGCATTGGACAAAGGGTACTCATTGGCTACCCAGTGGCCTACTAAGACTACAGACATAATTTGGCCTAGTATGAATCAACCAATGAAGCTTCCCTAAAAAAGGTCGATAGGTGTGTGCATCAAATGGCCGACCTAGGGTATCCTTTGATAGAGGGACAATGGGATCAAGAGGCATGGCCACAGGTCGTGCCTGATCTATGCAATATTGTTTGACTAGTAGAACAGCTGAAGGGCGTACTTCTGCTATGAGAAAAAATACTTCCCCCATAACGAACTACCTCCATTTCCAAGAATAAGATGACAAAATGAGGTCAGTCCTTGCAAAGGTAGCATAAAGCTTGGCCTTAATTTTTACTATGGTAGAAAAAACTAAGTCAGTGATGATAAGTAAGTCATTGATGTAAAACAAGATAAAGCTGATGCTCGTGCATGTAGCGTACATAGAGATTTGGATCACAGGGTGTAGAATGGTATCCATGCTGCCAATGGTTAGTATGGGTTATGAGCCATGTAGCAATTGACCATCTTCCTATTCTATCATAGACACATTGGATCGTTCAATGGCATACTTGTAGGACACTCCTTGCTATTTATACATGGGGGTTAGCTAATAATTTGATGCATTTAGTGTAGGGCCTGAGCAACCCATCCTCTTGGTCTAATTTGATGAGGCATGTCTTAGACTCCTAGAACCTATGGGATCTTGTGTAGGGGTTGGAATCTCAACCCGATTCCACACTTGTTCCATACAAGGTCGTCTACTCATGGAAGGATCGTAATACCTTCGCTATAGTTGAGCTGATGTAGGGCTTACTGGGCTTACTACCTGAGTTTCATTCTCAGCTTTAGCATTTCGACTTAGTGTCAGAGCATTGGGCACACTTGATTGACTGCTATGTGGCTTGACATAGGACCCATTGAATTAATATTAACCATGAGCTTTAGATTTTCACCATCAATGATAAGGATGACCTTAAGGTCAAGTTGTCTGAGTATCGATGACTCCTTTACTGAGTTCTCTATGATGGGGGCTCCTAAGTCCCCTGATGACTAGGTCATGCTACTCCTAAAACAAGCTGCCAAGGAAATACTTTAACCTTGTGTAGTAGGTCATGCAACAAGTTGTCTCACAAGCTAGTATGTCCACATTCTATGAATTTGAGTGTCAACTCTTCCATTATGCTAGGCTATTCGATCAATTTCATGAGGCATCTCCTGTAGTGGAGGCTGTTGTTACCACTTCTCAGAAGGGGCACCAAAGGGAAGGGTAGGAAACCTCAAAATTCCATTCAAACCTCACCTAGTGAGACCCAAGGGAGCAATCAGTCTTATCTTAAACCAAGGTGACAGAATGTACCTAAGAGGAATAAGTCTTGTCAACATTGTCAAAAGGCTGGCCATTTTAACAATGAGTGTCGATCAAAGGCAAGAGGCACACAACCAAAATCTAAGTCTTAGACCCAAACACCCCAATAGGGTAACCCCTAGCAAAAGGGAAGCAAGGTGGTTGCAACCAATCTTAGGGGTAGTGGAAAGCTCAGTCTCATGCTGCCACTAGTCACCCATCATAGTTGACAATGTTCTTAATGCTAGAGGGCTTGTTTGATTGGTCTACAGAGGCCCACATTGTCTCTCTAGAGGCATCAGATGCCAGTCTTGTCTATATCTATGAGCTATCTTCTGAGAAGATGATCGCAAAGGTCCACTTGTCACAAACAAGCACTTCTGCTTCTACTTGGATAGTGGATAGTGGAGCTACTCATCACATGACCCCTATTGATGATATTTTTCTCACTAGATATCTTGCACCTGGGAGAGTCAAAGTAGGAAACAACTCCTCGGTCAAGATTCATGCTTGTGGTCGCATCAGCTTTGCCATTGATAAGGGTCAAGATCGTGCTACGCTAGATGACGTTTATCATATCCCTCAGCTTGGGGTGAACTTATTGTCAGTTTAGCAGCTTTGTCAGTTTGGGATGACGTTTATCATATCCCCCTAGCTTGGGATGAACTTATTGTCTGTTTAGCAGCTTTGTCAATTTGGGATGATCACTATTCTTTGCATCATCTGCAGCAGCCTAAGTCATTGATGACAAGATTGGTTTAGTTGTTGCTCGCGTCATGGCACAACCTAATGGCCTTTGTCACATGACACACTTTTTTACCATAGTTCCATCACTTCTAGGCTTTAGCCATTGTATGGGAGCCTTTGAGCACTGAGTGTCTCTGGCCTTACTGCTTAGGACATCCTGGATAGGACTCTCTTTATGAGTTATCATGTCACCAGATGGTTGATGGCATTCCCCTCTTGAAGCTATAGAGAGGTCTGCAAAGCATGTCACCTAGGTAAGTAGCATTGTATCCCATTCCCATAACAGTCGACTCATAGAGCTAAGGCTCCATTGAGATTGATTTGCATTGATTTTTGTGGCCTAACACCCATTACTACCTTAAATGGTGCGCTTTACTTCTTTTTGACAGTGGATGATTTCTCTCGATACATGTGGGTGTACTTTCTCAAGCACAAGTCTAATGCTTTCACTTGCTTCAATGCTTGGGCGTTGCACATTCGTAACCGGACTGATGCTTTCACCTGCTTCAATGCTTGGGTGGTGCTCGTTCATAACTAGACTGATGCTTTCACCTACTTCAGTGCTTAAGTGTGCTGCTCATTCATAACCAAATTGATGATTTCACCTACTTTAGTGCTTGGGTGCTGCTCATTCATAACCAAACTCGACATCATGTAGGTACCATGAGTTTTTTGAGTTTCTATAGGAGCATGGCAGTTCTTGCCAGCTCACCTCTACTAACTCCCCTTCCCAGCATGGGTATGGTTCTTCCCGAAGACATAAATGAAAACAAAAACACTTAGAATCTGAAGACAGTTATGCTACTTTAGAAACTAAAGCAGGTTCTTCACATAAAAAAGCCAAAGAAAAGCTTCGCCAAGAGTTTTTCAATAATCCATATGACCTTCCAAAACCAGGTACTCTGAGTTCTGACACTAAATTAAAGGCCAATATGTTTGTATTGCAGAATTTGGAACAACTACATCAGCCAAGAACTGCAACTCAATTATTACAATATTTACATCATACCACTCCTCAACCCAATAGGAAGGCATGGAAATGTTGCAAGCATTTTAGCAAATGCCAAGAACTGCATTCTCTCTGCAAAGTCTTCAAAAGAATGCTCAAAGGACAGAAAGACATTGCACAACACACTACAGAAGTTTTGACAGAGTTACAAGTCCAAGCTACATATTTGTTTGCCAAACCCTGCTAACACTAGATAAGGCTTTCATCCTCCAAACAGGTACATACAGTTAATGCTTTAACTATAGGAGACCATATCCCAATGATCTGTATACAAGTAAAAAATATGCCACAATTTTCCCTCTATGTAGATGCCTTATTAGATACAGGTTCAAGTCTAACCATAGCTCCATATGAATTATTCCCTCCTAATTGTATAAAAGTCACTAGTCTTGTTATTGTAGAATTGTCTAATAATAAAAAGGTGACCCTAATTCATGTAACTCAAGCATATCTTCATCTTGGTCTAATCAAAGTGCATATAGAAATTCAACTGATGAAGCACATGTGCTATGCCTTGCTGATTGGTACAGATATTCTCCAACATCTAGTATCATATACTTTTTGGTTAGAACATTTCATTTGGGGAAAAAGGCAGACATTCCTCTCCTCCCAAAAATTGGTCGTAGTATATATTATATTGTTGAACTTCCTTCTACACAAAAGAGAGCCTCCAAAGAACAATGGATCCAAAATGAGAACCAAAAATATGCTGAAGAGATTCTAAAAGTCATAAATCATCTAAAGACATTCATGCATGAAGATCCGTTGATGTACAAGGAAAAAAGAGTTCCTTTTGCCATTTTACTACCTCTCAAACCTAATGCCATGCCAACTAAAGCTGGTCATTTTGGTATGAAAGGAGAAGTCTTAATCCTCCGCAAATAGGAAATTCAGACTCTATTAGATAAAGGCTTGATTGAGAAGAATGGTGATCAATTATAAGCCTTTGAATGCTTATTTAATTGGTCATGGTCACCCCATTCCATTGAAAGACATCCTGATTAAAAAATTGATAAAGCTAATACTTTTAGTAAATTTGATCTTAAATCAGGATTTTGGCAATTGCCTCTAAAAAAAGAAGATAGATACAAAACTGTGTTTTGTGACTCTCAAGGCCACTACCAATGGACTGTCTTGCCATTTAGAATCAAGACAACTCCAACTTATTTCCAAGCGTGGGCAGATTCAATCTTCTCCAAGTTCGCTTTTTGTTTGGTCTACATAGATGACATTGTGGTTTTTTCAGAAACCATTAAAGCCCATATTGAGGATCTTTATCAATTTCCTAAGGTTGTTGAAGATGGAAGAATGGTGCTCTCACCAAAAAAATCTATTATGTTTACTTATTCTCTGGAAATTTTAGGTTTAGAAATTCAGTATGGGACTATCAAGTTACAAGAATATGTCTTTACAAAAGTCCTTGAAATTCCTAATGAGCAGTTACAACGGCTTCTTGGGTGCCTTAATTGACTAAACTCTGCAACCCCTAATTTGGTGGTCTACTCCAAAGATTTGTATCCCTTGCTTAGAAAAGGACAGTTCCAATGGAAACCTATACACACCCTAGCTGTCCAAAATATCAAGAATCTTATCTCCATCTTCCACCCCTTCAACTACCTATTGGTATTCCTCTTATCCTTTATATGGATGCTTCAAATTTCGGATGATGGAAGACAATTCTATCTCACCACTCGCATTGCATATTTGCTACTATGCCTCGGGTATTTTCAATCACACACAACAAAATTACTCGTCATACACAGGAGATCTTGGCCATGATTAAAGCTATTAAAGCTTTTCACATCTTTGTGGAGTTTGTCCCTTTTACCTTTCGGACAGATTTGCAACATGTGGCAAGATACCTAACAAAAAAGAATCCAAATGAAATTAGCAATAAAAGACTTCTTTGATGGTCCCTTATTTTTGATGCTCTTGACATTACTTTTCGATATATTCCTAGTGTACAAAGCACTGTAGCACATCTTTTGTCATGCCAACCACCTTGAATACTTTTTGTACCAATATTCCATGTGCACAAACTACTTTTCCCACATGCGCCAGATGGCATGCACTAAAAGATACGCAACACTAACACTCCACTCAAGAGCAATGATTATTTCCACTATCTACAAGCCTATATAAACTCCCCTTGTATCTCAATTGAGAACACTTATCCAGCACATCTCAAGACATCTATACTCTCTCAATAGCCTTGTATCAAGCTTTGTTTCAAGCAAGTTTGCTAATATATGGTTTTATTGCTCGCACTTGATCAGGATCTCTGAGTATTTCTGTGTCTTGTGCTATTTGTGCCCGTTTCCGCAGCCGCACTTTGTGTTTGGTATCAGAGTAGTTTAAACATTTCAGTCTGAGTGAAGTAAGGTTGTTAGTGACAGTGTGAGGTTCTACTCGTTCGAGGCTTTCAGGCTATGTTGCCATTGTTGTATGCCATTTGAGCGTTTATCCTCATCATCCCATAAATCCTTCATGACTTCCTCCAAGATCGATGCTAATGTTTTCAGCTCTGCTTTCAAGACTTTATCAAAATACTACAAGTCTTTGGGCAACTCAATGATTATTGTCGATGAGGCACATCCAAGTTCCAAATAGATTCTTCCTGACATAGGTGTAGCTCACATCTATGGTGAAAACCAATTGTTTAAATTTAAAGCATCCACCGTATACATAGAAGGTCAAGGCATTTTGATTGTAGGAGACACTTTGGCTGAAGATCAACATATTAATCTTCTTTCTTTAATTCTTCCAAAAATCCAAAAACATCAAACAAAGAAAGACTATCCTTATCTTCATTTAGGCTACATAGCAATTGGTATAATTCCACTCTTTAGAAGAGGTCTTAATGTATCCTGCATGGCTGCTATAGTAGATACTAGGCATGTTGAATTAATGGACATGATTGTCAGTGCTATTGTCTCTCCATTGTCCAACAAACCTATCTTTTTTGAGCTTAGACCAAATTATGTAATTGCCATGGATGATCCTTATCTTGTAGAATTACTTATGTTACATATCCGTATTATGGGTCTTCAAATGAAAGCTTCCTCAACCCACCTTGCAATCCAATATCACATGGTATAGAGGTCAGACTATCATTATGAAGTCTAGTAAAAGCACATAGAGGTTTTTACCAAACTGTGTGAATTGGTCTGAAATAGACTTACCCCATGTGTGGCAACTTGATATCTCTTCTCTTAAGAAAGAAGAATTATTACCTCTCATAGTAATTAAGGTTCAGAATATCAAAGGAAAAACACTGCATCTACTCCAAAGGATAGTTCCAGAAAGAAGAGAAAGTATATCTGAAGGTCTTTGTTCCAGCACAACCACAACTCAAAATATCTTCGTCACAATGAGCTAATGTTTTGAAATTTTATACTCAATGTTGTGACCACTCCACTCTGATACATGTCATCTATCAACACTGTAAGAAATTGATTGAGCAAGCTTCTTCCTCTTCTATTGTCAATGTTATTCAAGAATTTGAATATGAAAACAACAAGTATAAGGTTGCTCCATATCTGCGGCCCCAAGATTCTGCTTCTTGGACTTCATAATTACAAGCATCAAATTTGGACACACTTGGCTTTGACAGATCTCATTGAGATGATGGATAATCTTTTAATAGTATGTGACAATGTGCTTATTCTCTATCAACAACTAGTGAAATCTCAGGTTCCCACCTCTTCAGGGTTTGCTTCTTCATCTACTACACCATCTTCGTCTTCTCTTCTTTCTGTCTCTCCTTCTTTTAATGTGACAGATTGAAATACTTTCTCTACTAGTAGGCTACAGAAATGCTGGAGTTCCTATTTCTCCTCTCCTTCTCCTGGTTCACTTAATATGCATCATGTGTCTTTTGAAGCACTAAATACCAATGACAAAGGCAAACAACTTTGCACATAAGGTACATCTGAGTCTTATGAGCTCCCTAATCTTAATGATTCTGATGATCCAGATAGTATTTTCAAAGAGTTATAGCAAATCTACTATCATTCCTTGGTGTCTGTCATGAAAGGGGAATCTTCTCAACAAGAACCAAGCTTTTTTCAACCTACCCTTCAACTTGGTGAATCTGTTGAAGAATTATCAGCATACCTTGAAATGATGTTTCGAGATTGGTTTGAAACGAGATTATTAGATTGCATTTGATTAGATTGATTGAACCCTAGGTATCCATGATAAGGAGACAAAACTGAAGTTTCATTATCTTCCTTTTATCAAATGTCCAAAATATAAAAATCAAAATGTGTGGAAAATATGAACTTATATAGGCATGATTGGAAGTATAAAGACAAATTTTCACAATTTGGCATCATTTTTCTTTTCATTTTCTAAACTTTTATAAGCGAACCAGTTTGAGTTTTTTAGAAGCATATTAAAAAAAATCTATAATATAACATGTCATTGGAGATGTCCTAATAAGTGATTTAAAAAACATTTTGTCTTGGAAAATTGTATTTCTTGATGAAGTTAGAAAATAGGTAAAATGAAAATTTAGTTTACAAAAGGCCTCCAAGTTTCATAAATTTTTAAATTTCAATAAAACAAGCCTTTATAGCTTGGCTTGACGAGTTATAAGTCTCCTGGGAAAAATGGTCTATCAAGATATGGAAAAAATGAATGAGCGAACAACATGCTTAACATCTTGAAATAAATATTCAAATTATATTGATGTGTTATATGTAGGTAGGACTTCCATACATGATGTCAAAAGGTCCAATTTATTATGAAGCTTATAAGAAAATCATACAAGGAACCAGTCCACCAAACCAAGAAAAAGAGAATTTGCACCAATGGATTCGCACAATTTTTGCAGGTAAGAGAATTTATATTTTCTTATTTAGTCTCACTAGATAAAGAAAGTTATGTTGACTAGAGAGAATGTTTATTTTCCTAGCTTCAATTATCCATGAATTTGAAAACTATATTGATCACATGTGAAACTAATTTTAGTTTACTCAAATACTTCTTAAACCATATCTAAGAAAAATAATCGTAACCTCTTAATTTTCATAAGATTAGCTCTTTATTTAGATTATCACTAACCATATCAATGCTAATGAAATGTGATACAAGACATTATTTTATAAATAGTACTATAATATGCCTATTTAATGAATCTCGATGGCACGTACTTTGAGTAGTCCATCAAGAACTAATCAAGGTAGCTACCATTTGGATGTTTGCCTCGGGGAAGTTACTATATGTATATCCTCTACATCACGTGCGTTCAAGGCATATTTACAAATATCCTTATTTGTGATTTTTTAATGAATAAAACACAACCCTTTTCTATTCAATATGTAAATAACCCCTTTATATTACACCTTTCTATATGTAAAAAATGTATGAAAATTGTATTTTAAAAATACCTTATTTTGAACCCACGTGATGCACACATATATTCACGAGTAACTTACCCAAGATGTTTGCTAAACATTTGTGACCTTGAACTACTTGAGTCTACCTTGTAAAGAAAGCTTTGCCTTAACCCCACAAGGATTGACTTAAAATGCAGCCTAATTTAACATTATAGTCTCTTATCAGTATTTATAGCGTCAATGTTTGAGGTGATTGCATTGCTATCATCCCTCAAACTAAAGTGAACCACTGCAGCCTCACTTGATTAAAAGAGAATGAGAAATGAGAGGGAGTGATATGCATTGATCCTTTTATCTATAAGATATAATCTTGACTCTAGCCCCTTAAAATGATACTTGGGATCTAGGACAACACACTAGTAATGTTTGAGTTTTTGTGGAAGCCTTTTGGCTAACCAAGACCACCCTGCCATAGGAAAGATTTGCTAGGGATCTGATCACTTGTTTCCCTCTAGGAGTATTATTAATTTTCTAATTATTCTAGCATGATTTAGTTTGAAATCTAGAAAAACAGCTTTGTTAATTAATCTATTAAATAATATTCCTATGTAATTAAGACATGAATATTAAGAAAAGTAATCATTTTGAAAAATAAAATATTTATTTAACTTTAATTAACTTTATTTTAATTATAATAATTACTCAAGTCCATATCTGGACTCTATCCAAAGGCCAAAACAAACCCACCAAGCCCATGCTAAATTAGCATTGGGGCCTTTCAAGAGATCCACTTGAGCTTGGAGGGAGCAAGCTAGTCCTAGCACACCCGATGAATTATAACGAGAGTCCCTCTGGCTCCTTGATGCCTCCTAACATACAACAAGTCCTTATGGAGAGATCTCTTATATCTAGTGCTAGTCCTTGCAATCGGAAGCAGTAATCTAGTTCCCTTGGTGTAAAGAGCTAGTGAATCTAACCTTGGGGGAGGTCTAGTATACACATCGAATCATAGAACTTGTTTTGGATAAACTAATTCTCAGCATCCATAAATAATGAAAAGATTCCTTTTAATGCAACAAGCAATACCGTTAGATACACTTGTGTATGGTTTCCCAACTGGGGTTTCTAATTATCATTAATTCCCTAAATATTTCCTTTTGAAATGGAAGTTAATTATGATATTTGACAAATTGATCATTTTGTTGCCACAAGTTTAAACATCCAATAATTTGGAAATTGTAATTCACAAATTATGTGCCATCACAGGAGTGGTATTTTTATTAAAATTTCCTCTTAAGCGCATGCATTTCTCATCAATCTACTTGAAATCTCAAGTACTGACAAGGAACTTGAAATGCCCTAGTAGTTCCTATCTAGATTATTAACTTTACTCATCCAATTTTTCTTTTGTTATTTCATCAAGATTACTTCGAAATATCGAGTTCAAAATATGAAGGAAGCAACTTGGACTTGAGTTGGCATGATGAAGATATTATTCACATATGCTACCTCTCATATCTAGCTCTAGTGTTGTTGATATGTTCCTC
The DNA here is from genome assembly GCF_053477565.2 of Lygodium microphyllum. NCBI lineage: Eukaryota > Viridiplantae > Streptophyta > Polypodiopsida > Schizaeales > Lygodiaceae > Lygodium > Lygodium microphyllum. The sequence continues at coordinate 44,057,100 of NC_141152.1, forward strand.
ATCTTCATTCGTTCTTCATTAGACTTGGGTCCCCTTGAAGTGTATCTAGTCGTTGAGGTGTATAGATAGACTCCAAATAAGCATAGGCTAGGTTGAGTAGAGAGAAGTTGAGCTCAAGAGAGTAGGCTAAGTAACAAGTTGAGAGGGGTTTTTACACATTCAAGTATAAGCCATTTTTCTTTTATTTTTGTCTTGGCTTTTTTGCTTGGTTTTTTAAAATTGAGAAAAAACCTAAAATGGAATGAACCAAAAGAAAAGAAAAAAGCAAGGCCGCAGCCACAAACTACCCGTCTTTGCATGTGACTCTCTATCCTCATTCTCCCTCCCATGTCGATCCTAAGACACAACCATATTCAATCGGTAAATCTTTTGCCTTTACTTGTCTTCGGCTACCATGCCTAGCAGGTGCTCTTCTGCGAGCCTTAACCAAACCCTTTGATTCTGACCACAATGCTCGAAGCAGCCCTGTCAAGAGTGCGCCTCATGCCTATAGCAATCCTTTTGATGATGATGCCGTTGAAGCCATTGGTTCGGCCACCACATTGACAAGACGCTAGCAGGATGATCATAGAACTCTGGCCTCTTCTTAGAACTCTGGCCTCTTCTCAGTGCAAGGAGACACCTGTGCTCGATGCCAAAAAGCCATTTGATTTGATGGTGATGAGGATGATAACTAACTTCAAGTTTTCCATTAGAAATCCTAGACATGGAGCCTCAAGGAAATCCTAGACATGTGCTCGATGCCAAAAAGCCATTTGATGAGGATGATAACTAACTTCAAGTTTTCTATTAGAAATCCTAGACATGGAGCCTCAAGGAAAGGTGAGAGAGGAGAAGAGCATGGTGCACGTGCTAAAAGTACTAGGCCAAGGTTGTTGGAGCAAAGTAGGTCCTTCTCCCACTTGAGGATCAACGTCAAGTATTTCCTAATGGTCAGTGTCTTACCATGGCTATAGAGTATTCCCTAACAGTGTGTCTCACCATGGCCACCTTGCCTCCGCTCTTCCTTGCATAAGATGCAATTGAATCGAAGGCCTTCTCTCCATCGTGGCATCTCCATTAGGCAGCACATACACCATTAGTACTATGAGCTTAGGCACTCTCACATAGATGTACAAGTAGTCTAGCCAATTGACTACATCAAAGAGTGTAGCTTATAGCTTAACATGTTCTATCAGGAGGCTGCACAACCTTCTTTCGTCTCAAGCTACTTGGGGAAGATAAGTCTTGTGAGTGGCAAATATTAGCTTTACAAGGAACGTGTTTCTACAATAGGAGATGTGGCATTGTAGATTGCATGGAAAATCAAAGATGCAGGAGTGAACCAAGCATCTAAAGTGATCGAAGGTGGTATGGACCAAGCTTAGTAGATCAAGGAAAGTAATCACAACACATTCAGGACCAATGGGTCATAGTAATGGGAATCACAATTTAAAGTCAAGTGGTGTTAGTGGGGATCTAATAGAGAAAAAGGCATGGCTTCAAGGACGTGATGAACTGCTCAGTAGAGTGATAGCGCCATGAAGACCTCCAATGCTCAGACCAAATATGATGATAGTCAATTTCAAATTTAGGACCTTGAGTGTAGGAGCACTGAGGAGCTTGAAGGTTATGCATTATAGAAGTTAGAGGAGACTAGCAAATAAGCTTCAAAACTATCTTAGAGTGGCTAAAGACATTAAAGGGGATGCTACCAAAACTCTCTTGACTCTTGAGCAAGGAGAGCAAATAAGGAGCACTTTTTCATTCTCGTTTTTTCTCATTTTTTCCTTCAACCTACTTTTTCATTCTCATTTTTCATTTTTGCTTTAACTTCACACTTTTTCATTCTCATTTTTCAATTTTGCTTTCACTTCGTTTACTGTTCTTTTGTTCTTTTGTGGGCTATTAGTCCACAACCTCAATACTACTCGTCCCCTATGACAAGGGCCAATGTCTGACGGTGTCCTCTAGCTCGTTCTTTGGCCATCCTGCTTCTTTCCGTGTTCTAGACACAAATGGCTGCCTTCTTCATGACTTGTCAAATATGTATTGCTCCTTCGTTTATTGAGAAGCTTCTTTCTTGCTTACATAATATCCTTTAGGATCTCACAAGTTGTTGTTCCGTGTACTTTTGCTCGCTCTATGGCACTTTGATCCATGTGCTACTATCCATCACACATCAACTCTCCATCCATGCTAGTGAACATGTCTTGTCGATGTACATTACGTTGATGTCGTCGTTTCTTGTCTTGTCATTTCATAGTGTCTCATCAATATTCAACAAATTGATCACCTCAATGTAATAAATGTACCAACATCAATGTAATAAGCATACTAATTATTTAACATTACGTCAATTCATGTCAATTAATAAACATAGAAATTAGTAACATTACTTAGTTATTAATTAATAAATATTAGGTTAGGTAAACTAATAAAGATAGTAATTAACACCATATTGGGGAATATGGGAAATTTCCATAAGTTTGGGACACATGGTCAAATCTTTGGATTTGTTATAACTTGAACACTATAACTCCAAATTGAGCACTCTATAGCTCAATAGATTCTATTTTTCAAGCGCTTTTCAATGATAGGCCACATCATATGGTTTTGAGAAACTTAAGGGCATATTATCCGGGTGCCACCTTTTTAGTATTCAAAAAATGGGAATTGGGAGATTCCCCAACTCACTAATATTGTGTTAATTAGTAATGTTACCTAGCAAAAGATATCGTTTCTATCCTTTTTATTTTAGTGGTTAAACTTATGTTAGTTAGACTTATTAGTAGTAATTAATTGGTTAGGACTTATTAGTAGTATTAGTTAGACTTATTAGTAATATTAGTAGTTGTAGTATTATAAGTTAATTAGGTAGACGCTATAAGATACATGCCTCATACCGACATTCAAAGCGACGAAAATGTTCATCAAAAAATTTGTCCCTTGTCATTGTAAAAAATGTCGGTATTAGCAATGCCATAGAATCGTCGCTATAATCATTGCTATAGGCGTCGCTATTTGCATCGCATTTATGACACTGATAGCTATGTCTATAGCGACACGTGTAGTAAATTTGTGACTCTAATAGCGACGATTACAGGGAATTTTTTTTTTTGCTGGTAGGCCATACAAAAGAGTTACAGTAAAGTGTACAATGCTCGTCAAAATGAAGGCAAAGTGTACTTGAATCCATAAGATTGATATGTAAAATAAATACAAGATCGCGTAACGAAAGCGATAGTAGAATCATGGCAAGATATAAATGATGATAACAACATAGCGCATAGAAAATGCTTACATAAATCACATGACCAAAAAATAAGAGGATGTGTGCTCCACGGATCCTAGGCCGACCTATAGACCCTCGCCATCCAAAAGCTCATCCCATCATAAAGGAGCATCAAATGACTTTGCAAAAAAGAAACAACTACACATCAATCCACCATACAATAATGCATTTAATTAAAATTAGTAACTATGGACAAGAAAGATGAGTGACTTATTGGGCCGCCAAGTCCATACAATCGGTTGATTAATGCAGTGAGACCATCTCTCTCTGTATATCGAGTCTCCAGGCCGGTGGGATCGTAGTTTGTAATGGAGTGCTTCAAAGAAAACAAAATACAAGTGTTAGAAACATGATTGTCACTACAAGGGATATTGCAAAAAAATAAGCAAGCATAACAAAAGAGAAACTTACAAAGTCCTCTAGATAAGTCTTGTGGCCACCACTTCCAAGATGATAGACCACTCTTGCCTCCATTCGTGCCCTCGCTGCCTTCGTGCTGCTGTCTCCAACGTCTTGGAGAATCTGTAGCCTCCTCCCTGAGTTGGCACTAGTCATCTACGCATAGCCACTTGGGCTTTGAGGCCCCACTCTTAAGTGCCTTGCATGCGTCCGATTGTCTGTGTGACATATACACATGCTTGCACTCCATCATCCAGCCAGTGGAAAACCTATATGCTACGGCGGGTACCAGAAATTCCTCATGCAAGGATGCTACTATGTAGTCCTTGGTCCCCTCTGGTATGTTCTTCCAGTGATCCAAGATGTTGTGCCGAAAAAATTGTTAGCACAACTCTCTCATACGAGCCATCACCCTCCTCCCCTCATCATTCATGATGACAGCTCCTGTCCTATTATCTACAAGGTATCCATACCCCTCTAGGCTATGCCTAAGATGTGTCCTCTCCCACCTGCAACCACTCTCCTAGGCATATCCAAGAGACCCCTGTACATTTGGTATACCTACGGGGGTAGTATCTCTCGAAGTAGCACCCATAGAGGTGCCACTTGCGGACGACTGAGCAAAAGTTGGAGTGACTAGAGTAGACGTCCCCACAGGTGTGACAAATCCCATAGGTGATGCAACTCCAGCAGAACGACAAGACAGAGACACTGCATCGGTACCTCCATAACAACCACTTGAGCCACGCTCTCTCGAACCTGCATGAGAGCGAGAAGTAGTACTTGTATCCCGAGTCGACTGTGGGCTCACTACATCCACGTCTCTGCAGCATCCCCCAGAACTACTCCCTCCGTCCAGCCAGCGTCAACCTTGTCTACTGGAAATCGAAGTATCAGAGCACATTGAAGTAGATCTAATAGAATGGCCTTATGGTGTCCAAGATAGCTCTTGGTCTGCCATATCTTTGAATCCAACCATCTGATCTGGAGACATACATGTGAAGATCTCTTATAGCTCCTCGTTACTCATCCCTCAACTCATCGTGCAGATCCAAATATCCACAAAGGTTACCTGTACAGACAAAAATTGATGTTAGAATAATCAATATAAATCAAGCAAAGTACGATAATATAAATCTTAAAAAAATGATCTTACTTAAAACATATATCTTATGTATCCTTATAAGCGATTCATCAATGAATTAAGTAGGTGTATGCTCCAAGGATGAAGTACCCTATAGTCCCATGTTAATCTCCTGACACAACTTTGCATACACTAGAAGGTCGATAGATAAGTCACCACAAAAGGATGAGTTCACCTTGTTCTCAGAGAATTCTTGGACTCATATATTTCCATAATTGTTACTCGATTCTGGCTCCTCTATATGCTCCAAGCTTTCGGCGGCCTCTACCCCTTGCAATATCGATCCCTCTATTTGCATACTGTCCTCATCTATGATGGGAACATTGCTTTCATCATATACTCTCACACTTCGGGGAGTTGAATGTACAACATACCACCATCGAGGTTGTCAGGGGTTTGGATAGAAAATTACATGTTCAAAATCATGTAAAAGAGAGATTTAACTTTTGTGACATGTAACATGTTGTAATAAAATTAGGAAAAATATGAGTTCATACACTTGTTTACAATGGGCCGACAATACAAACGTGTCGCACAAATCCATCTATCTTTTTTTAGAATCTATTTCAAGAAATCGAGATGGACCTCGTCAAACTATTGCCCCAGCTCCTTCAAGTACCACTTTGAACCACTGCACATCTAATAGGATCATGGAAAAGCTACGGTAATCCACTTTGATAATACTTTGCAAGTTCCCAAAATACTCAATCTCATCTATAATGGTATTTGGATCCATTGCTCATCGTCGGCTCTCTTGCTCAAACTTTGCCATGATACAACAATCTATTGTGAAGCGCATTTTGTTGATAAGCTCCACGTGGAAATGCCGTCTGTGTGACCATGCCACACTGTATATTTTGTACTGTACATAGAAAAAGTTAATTAGTTGTCACATATAAAAACTAGATATGATAAAGCCTAAACACGTCATCACCTTTGGACTACATCCCCTCAAGATTCCCACTTGTGGGAGCTTTTCCTCAACTGCGAAGACCCATGGACCACTTATTGCGTCAAGTGTTCCAAGCCGAGCACTAAGGGCCACCTCTCACATAGTCGATGCGCCATCCATATCTACAGGTGTAGTGATCTTACCTCCATGCCGATCGAGTTACCTCCTCTCTCGCACACTCCGGTAGCTCCACGATCCAAGTGCAAGCTTCAAGCAAGCTCCATCCTCAAGCTCCATGCTCCAAGCTCCATTGCCGCGAGCAAGAGAAGAGAAGAGAAGAAGAGAGGAGAAGATGGAGAGCTTCTCCTTCCCAGTCCCTCACCCTCACACACTCACTCCCTCACACTCACACACACTCTCTCAAGCACAAGCTCAAGCTAGTAAGAAGAAGAAGAAGAAGAAGAAGAAGAAGAAGAAGAAGAAGAAGAGGAGAGCCACTTTTGGCCACACACAAGAATGAGCTTCTCATTCACTTTTCAACTTTATATACAAAACCCTAAATCCCTTTTGGGTGGTCATCCCCTTATCCCCTTTTTTACATGGACGGCTGTGGCCTAGGTGCTTTTTCCCATTGTCCTCCTATCTTCCTAGCTTCCTTTCCACCATTCATCTACATTTACAAATTGCACGGGTGAGAGCCCGGCACTCTTAAAATAAATCATGGTGCGCCTTGCGCTTTTTTACAACAAGATATAGACTCGCACTTTTTGTCATTCGCCTTTTTCCTTGATTTAGGACTTTTTTGCACTTCTTGTGTTTCCAGATTATTCTTGGTGCGCCTTCGTCTTCTGTTTCACTTTTACCTTGGCCTTATCCTCTGCTTTAGATTTTCTAGCTTTTCTACCTTGTTCATTTGAGGGTTAACATTACCCCCTCCTAGACGAGTGCTAGTCCCATGGCACTCACAGTAGTAGGTAGCATGCTTTAGCGTGCACCAAAGACATGGGTGGCAAGGACGTGCGTGGTTGCCTTGGAGGATTTCTAATTGTGGGCAGATGAAGGTTTTTGGGGCCACATTGTTAGTGTGGGTGGCTGGTGGTAGGGTGGTTGGAGTTGGGGGTAGGACTTTCGTTGTTGGGAATTGCACTGGGCTAGCATGTGTATTGGTTTTTGGAGATTCTGCACATGATGATTTTTGGCAGACTTGCAAGATGATAAAGGATAAGACTTCAGATTTGAGTGCCAATGAAGAGAGAATGACACTTTTGTTGGAGTCTTCAATACCTACAATTGAAAACCTCTCATATGTGGTCTCTCCCTCGGGGTAGTGCTAGTCTTCTTTATCGTACACAAGACGTAGTTCAATTAGTTTGGGAGACATGTCAAACTCCAAGCAAGCTAAGAGTAATGTCTTGCACTTGAGGACCCAAACTGTGGATATATTTTGGTGCAGATATTATGTGAGTGCTTGTGCATACTTAGATATTACGTAGTTAGAAGATCGCAAGTCTAATTCCTCATAACAATGTGATGAAGCAAAGTTGTCCATGTTGAGGATAAGTTTACATGAAGGTGTATGAGACATCCTTTGCGTTGTGACAACACGATATAGCATAATTAAACACATTGACACCAAAATTTCGGTAGTAGCTGATAGCTACTTGTATTGCTTGACGAGTACGGTGTACTTTCCATGGCTGTTCGTGCATTCCTTACCACAATTGATTGCAATGGTATTAAGGTAGAGCGGTGTACTTTCCATGGCTGCTAGCTACTTGTATTGCTTGACGAGCAGGGTGTACTTTCCATGGCTGTTCGTGTGTTACTTACCACAATTGATTGCAATGGTATTAAGGCAAAGTGCACAAAAGGAATCATGCAAATGGGTTAAGGTGATAGGTCTAACCATAGGCGAGACAAGCTCCCTAGGTATGTCCTACCCTTGATGTGCCCTAAACATTTGTGGGTGATGCTAGAGGGCTAGGGGACTAGGGACGGAGCCAGCCGACCAAGGTCACTGGACGTACCTAATTTGAGAATCCCTAGGTGCTGTGTTGTGATGGTGGGTGTTTCTTAGCTTTTTGTTTCTTGTCTTTTCTTTCCTTTTTTTCTTTTCTTTTTCTTTTTCTTTTTCTCATTTTTTTTTGGGACTTGCTTGAGTACAACCATTGCAATATGTTGAGGCTATCAGCCTTTCAATGGGTTGGGAAATGTTGAGATTTGAATGCTCAAGAAATGGATATTACAGCAATGATTGTGCCCTAGCCTCGTTGTTAGAGAAATAGTTGTTGAGATGGGGAGATACACTTGAGATTTTGCAACCCTCTTCGGAACGTGCGATGTTGGTACAATTGAGGTGACAACTACCGTGAGTGCCAGGTGTAGAGTTTGACCCAGAAGGAGAGAGTTGCCACACTGATCACACTGTGTGCCACGTGATGTGGATGATCGCAAGGGCAATTTTTGATTCCGGAGGCGGTGAGGCTTCCGTCATGGCTCTTGTGAGGTTGGTGGTCTTGCGGTGACTTGGGCGTTGAACACTTTGGTACAAAGTCCTGTGTCATCCTACATCCATTTGACACTTCATGAGAGTATATGCAAGTTGCATGCATCAAGTATAACAAACAGATGCAACACAACAAGATATTACTTTATCAAAATCCTATGGTGTTGGCTATGATGTATATTCTAGTGCTTGTTAAATATGTGGCATATATTAGTAGTAGGTAAGGGAAGTTTATATAGGTGGGGAGCCTGCCCCTTTAACCATTTAAATACAAAAAGTTATGGCAGGATGGCCTTTGTTAAGCAGCTTATACGACATAGGGGCTACTCTATTTATACAAGGCGGGGTGAGTTTGGGTGGTCGTGCGACTGGGGCTGTGCCGGTGAGGGGCTCCTATGAGGCTGCGCGGGGAAGATATCGACCGGGACCCGAATAGTGTAGTCCCTGGGCAACATCTGTTTCAAGAATGCTTTTAAAAAATTCATCAAATTTCCCCTTATCTCGAGCTGCCCTCTTCTCTTTCGAGCACTTGGTGCATGAGCGTCTAGTGGTCCATGACTGCTACCATAGGGGAACCTGCAAAATGCGAACCAAGGGTTAGGTCGTGAGGCAAGATAAAACTACTCACATGGAAGGGATTACACAGTGGGTTATCAAGCGCATATGACGAGGAGGGGTAAGGTGAGGCATGCAATGTTTGTTGTAGAGGGACGACCCCCGTGATGATGTTCGTTTTGCCTCGAGCCATTAGCAAATCTTGGCTTATGCTAAGTTGCGTGGACTGGTTATCATGGAGTGGAGTAGGGCTCATCCCTGGAAGGATAGACCGAAAAGGGGAAAGGTGTATAGAAAGGGACGGTGCTTTGTCTACACCATCAGAGATGTTGGTCAGGGCTTCCTATGGCGATAATGACGATTGCATGCCCTCCATCTGGAGACGGGAATGGTCACATGACTTCTAAATGTGTGGTGAGAGGAGGACCTAAGGAGCTTAGCCTGTCAAACCCAACTCTTCTCCCTGCGCTTGACTATCATTACTTGTGTGTGTTGATATTATCTATAAAGGGTTACAAAATTCATTGTTTATTTATATACATATTTACAAATCCATGCCACTTCATGAGGATGAAAACCAATTGTAGAACTTTGGATTGTACTGGAGTGTGGCACACGCATCTAGTACTCGTGGCAGCTTACTCAATAACGATAGATATTTTGCAACATCAAGTAGCATGGTACATTGTCCGAGTCTACTGACAACATGTAACTCCTCCTCAGTGAGAACCTTATCAGCCAAAGAGTTCTCTTGGCTAGTTCCAGCTAAGTCTGTATCCTGAATGGCAATCACCACTCGAAAGGAAGTTGGTGCCACACAGGTTGGGTCTCTTTGAGCTGCCATTTGGCCAATCGCTCCTTTGAGACTGTCATAATTTGGGCTCCTAGTTCGGCCATTGCAACACGGTTTTCAAACCAACGTTTTTCAAATTGACTTCGATCCTCTGATTTTGTTGCTTGAGTTGCTCTATCTCTAAGAGATTTGGTTGGCAAAGCACATCATTGAATGTTACAGTTAAGCATAGTTCATCGGCTTCCTCGTCAGAGGTGAGTCACATGCGTTCATGTAGGAGCCTGTCATAGTGCTCGTCAATATGTTCTTGCTCTTCCCAAGATAGGAAAAATGGCAAGTATTCTTCAAGCTGCTCCTTAGGGAATGCGCCCATGTCTACAAGGACATAGACATGTGCAAACACTTTGAGTTTAGCATCCAACTTAGTTAAGAATTCTACGACACTTCTATGTTCAATGTGGGCTTGCTCGATTGCTATCTCATGCAAGGTTCTAGGAGTTTCCCTAGGCTTTAGCATAGCTGGGGGGCTCAGGCTTAGATGAGCAATATTGTTCAACGCTAGGATTGCTTATGCTCTCGGGGTTTGTGCATTTTTCTTGAGGTTTTGCTGCTATTGTGTCATGGTTTCCCTCAGATGTGATTGGTATAGTCTTGTCACCCTATTGTGATAGTGTTGTATCCACTCTTGATTGGTCAATGCGAGTTATGTTGTCATTGGATTGAGTGTTGCAAGCAACCATTGATGGTAATGGTTGCTTTGATTTCTCAGAGCACACGGATATGTCTGAGGTTTCACTGCTATTAGGAGAGACATAAATGGGTTCATTGGTGGATGGGCTTGATGTTTTATTCCTCAGCTCTTCAGTGCTCTTGGTCTCGATCTTATCGGCGTCTACCACCACTTGCAACTGTCCTTGTTTCCGTTGTTTTATCCTATTTTTCTTGGGCAATTGCGGTGCCTCCCTTAAGGACCCAATACCCTGAACCAGGTCAATTGTTCATGTGTTTAGTTGGGCCTTAGCATTCTCTTTCTCTAGTGTATCCTTGTGGGACATGGCTACACCCTACTGAATAGCCTTGCTAGGTTGATTGGTCAGATGCACCCTCTCCTTGGCCACCTCTTCAAAAGATCTCTCCTCAAACCTAGGCTTCAGGTGCTTTGGCAGTGCCAAGGGTATCAAAGATGTTGGTTGCAACACCTCTTTCACATGTGAATGGCCAAGGATGCCTTCCACCAGAGGTATCATCACGGCTCAAGGCTGTGACTGTCATGATTGGAAGTAGTAGCGGTATCAAAGATGTTGGTTGCAACACCTCTTTCACATGTGAATGGCCAAGGATGCCTTCCACCAGAGGTATCATCATGGCTCAAGGCTGTGACTGTCGTGATTCGTGATTGGAAGTAGTAGTGGTTCGTTTAGTGGCCATGCTACTATTAGTCAACTGTGATGTCGAGTCCTTAGGCGGATTGGAAGTGGCCATGTCTTTTGTTGCCCTTTGTGCATTCACTTGTGCAGATTGAGCATTAGTATTAGTCAATTGTGATGTTGAGTCCTTAGGCGGATTGGAAGTGGCTGTGTCTTTTGTTGCCCTTTGTGCTTTCACTTGTGCAAATTGAGCTAGTCATAATAGATTTCACATGCATATCCTTAAGTTGAGAGCTACGGGGGGTGTCGTGTCCCACCTCTTGGACATTTGGAAGCTTAGATGGAGATAGAGATTGGGATTGAGCAGTTGCACATGACGACTGTTGTTGTGCTTCCTGTGTCTATTTGGGGAAAGAAGGTTTAGGAGATCTGGGACTCTTAGGTGGACTTGACACTGGTTGAAAGATTTTCTTGTGAGTGTTAGACGATTGTGCCATTTGCTTTGTTGAGCAATCCACCTTCTTATGAGCAGCGTTGTGCATGTGACACTCATGATCCTCTTGGTGGGAAGTCAAAAGCTCCTTGAGCACTGGTGGTCTTTGTGCACGCTCAATGATTACCTCTGACATCTGCTTATTAAGCATGCTAGGCTGAGGCTCTTCCTTTCTAATACTCATGTTTGGTTTCTTTCCTTGAGACCTGGATTTTCTCTTAGATTTCCTCTTGTGCTTCTTTTTTTTTGATGCAATCGGGCCTTTAGCTGATAGAGGTGGTTTAGTAGGGGGTTTTGGTACCCAATTCCATCGATTACCTGCGTAATATCCTTGAGCACATAGCAATGCTTTGGATACCCATCTCGGTGTTGTGCTAGCTTTCCATCGATGCCTTTGTCTATAAGGCTTGGGCTTCTTTTGGGGTCTTCTACGATATTTGTAAGTCCAAAGCCCATCCTTGGCATTGTCTCCTGACCTTCTTATTTCAAGCATGGCCTCACTCACACTGGTTCTCGTTGTTCAACTTGTGCTTGTATCAACTCTTTCAATAGGTCCTTGCTCTCATTACTGGGCTTGCCTGTTATGTCAGCACCTTCCTTGCCTTTCCCTCGAGGTTTGATAAGGTCACCCTTGCTAAAGGCTGTGACTATCCTCACACCGGATAGTGTCAAGTGTATCCTCTGTGCTACATAGTCAGCCTCACACTTGGTCGCCCTTTTGAAAGGTCGTCCGAGGAGGGTTTCCTTCCCACAATTAGCACTATTTGGAGGAATATGGAATAGGATAGGCAAGATTTCCATTTCAATGGTTACAAGTATTTTTCACTTCCCCATAAGTGTTTGGGAGTGTCCCCCATAAGGACTAAGAGTTGCATTAGTCGGTGTGAGCTCTGGTTGGTCTAGTAGGGTCCATGCTTCATAGGTCAAGATATTAAAATCTGCTCCTTCATCAATCAGAGCATCGACAGTGTGCTCTTTTTTCGCAGTGAGTTTGACCCTAAGATAAGCAAGCGGTACTATGTCTTCATCTTCTAGGTCTTGGCTTATAAATTTAAGCCTTCTGACGAATGCCCTTGAGTCCCCAAATGCATGACCAGATGTGGGTTCTCCCTTGATGTCTTGGATCGTTTGTGCAGTGCTATTCAAGGTGCATCTATCATCAGGATTGTCATATCTAGTCATCCTCACAGTTGTAGCTTGATGTTGTTGATTTTCGCTTTGACTAGATGCAGTCTGAATGCAATACATACATGTTTTTGTGGTGTGGCCTTTTTTCCCTTGTTGGCTAGATTGGCACATTGAGGTTCTAGGGTCTCTGTTTGTCTTTGTTTGGGTATGGGCTTTTGGTTGCTCCTTTGCAAGTGAGAATCCATGCTTGTGTAGAGCCATGACTACACTAGAATCTAGTTTGGAGGACCTATCACGGTGTGCATTTTCTCTCCAATCTACTTGGGGGAGCTGCGGAGGGGGCAGAGCCTCCTTTGCGGGGGTCTGGGAGGGGGGAGGCAGTCCCCCCCAGCCCATAGGGCCATTACGATAAATGCCATGCGTGATTTGAAGGACTGTTTGTAGCCAAACTTTGAACTACTTGCTCTAAATTGTAGCCCAGTGATCGATCTATGATATGGTTTTGGCTCTATATGGTCTCTCGGTCAGTTTCAGGGTCTACAGGTTAAAATTTGGAAAAATCCAAATTCAACCCAACAGGTTCGAATTGCAGGGGTCAAATGCCTGATTCGGCCCATCCGAATGGCCAAGGGCCAAATGAGAAAGGGCTGAATGTAACTGGGCCGAATGTTGAATTCAGCCAGTCTGAGTGCATTTGTCCAAGGGCCAAGTGGGCCAAGGGCCGAGGGTTGAATGGTGAATTCGGCCGGGCCGAATGTCAACTTGTCCGAGTGGGATTGGGTCGAGTCGGAAGGGCCAAGGGTCGAATCAAGTTGGTCCGAATGGTTGACTTGGACGGGCCGAGCGATGAGTGTCCAAGTCAAGTGGTCTGAGTCAGGTGGGCCGAGGGCCGATTCTGGGACTTGACCCCGAATTGCCATCACTCGGACGAGCCGAATGTAGCACAATTTTTGCCGGCGTAACGATAAATCACTCGAATCACACGATTTAAGTCACGACCTATCGCACACACCTCCAAATCAAATCTATGGATGGAGGGGAAGAGTTGTATATAATGGAATAGCCAATAAACTCCAAAATGAAAATTGGCAAATGAATCAAACCCTCTTATCCTGTTATGACAGTACAAACCCTGATGCTTCTTTTTGTTCTTTTTCTTTGTTTTTTCCTACCCTAATGCATCCAAATCACAAAGAGAATACCTACGCTATTCCAACATACTTTTCCAAATCCAAAACACCAAAAACCTACTTGCTAAGGAGATCGAATATCTCTTCAAACTCCTTCTCTTCCTACCTATCTACCTCAAGCACCAGTTCGGGGAAAACTCTACTTCGATGCTTGATTCGAAGTGCGCAAGCACTCAAGGTTTGAATCTGTTGGTCCTGGCAACGGAACCAAAATGTGGGAGCTTTTGCTCAACCGGAAAGACCCATGGACTGCTTATTGCTTCAAGCATTCCAAGCCGAGCACTAATGGCTACCTCTCACATAGCCAACACGCCATCCATATCTATGGGTGTAGTGAGCTTACCTCTATGCTAATCGAGTTACCTTATCTCTCACACACACCAGTAGCTCCATGATCCAAGTGCAAGCTTCAAGCAAGCTCTATCCTCAAGCTCCACGCTTCATTGCCGTGAGTAAGAGAAGAGAAGAGAAGAGAAGAGAAGAGAAGAGAAGAGAAGAGAAGAGAAGAGAAGAGAAGAGAAGAGAAGAGAAGAAAAGAGAAGAGAAGAAGAGAGGAGAAGATGGAAAGCTTCTCCTCCCCAGTCCCTCGCCCTCACACACTCACTCCCTCACACTCTCGCACTCCCTCTCTCAAGCACAAGCACAAGCTAGCAAGAAGAAGAAGAAGAAGAAGAAGAAGAAGAAGAGGAGAGCCACTTTTGGCCACACACAAGAATGAGCTTCTCATTCACTTTTCAACTTTATATACAAAACCCTAAATCCCTTTTGGACGATCATCCCCTTATCCTCTTTTTAACATGGCCGATCATGGCCTAGGCCATTTTTCCCATTGTCCTTATATCTTCCTAGCTTCCTTTCCACCACTGTCTACATTTACAAATTGCATGGGTGAGAATTTGGCACTCTTAAAATAAATTATGGTGCGCCTTGCGCTTTTTTACAACAGTATAGATTCACGCTTTTTCTCATATGCCCTTTTCCTTGATTTAGGAATTTTCTGTACTTCTTGTGTTTCTAGATTCTTCTTGGCGCGCCTTCGTCTTCTATTTCACTTTTTCCTTGGCCTTATCTTCTACTTTAGATTTTTCAGCTTTTCCACCTTGTTCATTTGAGGGTTAACACCAATTCTCAGTTTAGACCTCCCTCTCTTCACAAGACACTGCGGCCAAAGCTCCATGCAACCATCATGTTGATGTAAACTGCAACATCTCTTGCATGCCCTCGAGATATCAAACCGATCGATGGTGTGTACTACATGTCGAAATGATAGCATAAAGAGCATATAAGGTTACTTAAGGGTTATGCACATAGACGATACATGCATGGGAGAGGTTATATGAAACACACATCGATGATACACAAATTGATCTTGCATTAAAGTCTTGATGATATCACAAACTGTTAGTTCATTGGGATCTTGATGTGTGTGTAATTAACACAAACAATGATCATAAGGATTAAAAACTGAGATACCTTGAGATCTGTCCGCTAGCTACTATGTTTATCAATCCTATTCGAGGATAATTTGGAATAGATACAAACAACTCTAGGCCTCAAAGGCAAGTAGAGAGCTCAAGGGGTTAGGAAAACCTGAGGCAAAGGAAAGACAGATGCTTTTGTACTTGTCGGAAGGTTATCAATCAATGTAAGTGATTAATAGAACTTATGTCTTGTGCAATTCGCGCTCCTTCCCGATCTTTCCTGACTTGCTCATACCTAGCGAGCCACGTCTCCATGGAGGAATGGTGCAACATACAAAAACGATTCACTTTCTCCTCCATTGCGGCATCCATCATTTTTCCTACCCCATTTCCAACCACCACATCTCCGGTCAATCTATCATCATCTTTCATCGACGATAGCATACTATTGTTTGAATCCACTGTTGGTAGCCACTGTGAAATATACACTAATGCCTCAGACACCAACCAACATTCAACCAACATTCAACCATGCTACCTTCTGGCCAAGCTTATTGTCGCACAAGGCCTTTCAGGGTTTTCATGAAGTGCTCCAAGAAGAACATCCATTGCATATAGACAGGTCCCACAATCTCCACTTCTTGTAGAAGATGCACCAAGAGGTGGTTTTGTATTGTGAGTATGCTGATGGGCAAGTACTTCTCAAAGAGATAGATAGTCTCCACTGCTCCCCACCTTGTGGATTCAATAGAGGATGTCTTTATCTCCTTTTGTGAGATCCATTGCACTAAATTTGAAAACCTGTAAATCACTCCACGTATTTTTGGAGTAAGGCATCCTGCAATCACAATTGGTAGTATAAACTGCCACAAATGAAGAAGCATTATGAACAATGACTAGACTCCAAATAGCAAAATACGCAAGCCACTTACAATCCATTTGTAGTACAAAATTGATATATCTTATGCCAATCATGGGATTTTAGCCCTGATAATTGGTCGTCTTTAGAAAATGCGGACCTCAGAGAATGCATCATACCTGTCGGAGTGCAGATAGACTTGATAATTGGCTTCACAATGCACTTTTCTTTAGTGGACAAAACCCAAGGAGCGCGAAGTAGTTGCAAGCGACCATCAGTACCTCGACTGTGGCCAAAGTGCCTCCATCTTGTCTACCTCCTTCAAATCCATTCGTGCTCCTGTAGTGTCTCTCTTTCCTGTGATGTCCCATAGTAAGCTGCCCACATTCTTGAAAATATGCATGGGATCCAACAAGTGGTTGATCTGTAAGTGGGTCCAATATGACAACTCATAGAAAACTGAGAATCTCTGCATTCTATTAAACGTGACTCCGTGTGGACCATTTTCAGATCGTACAAGCTTTGGGTGTTCATTCATGTTGGAGGTCATCCAAGAAAACCTTCCCTCAGTTCATGAACCTCCGGCAAGAAAGTTGCGTGTCCTTGATATACTATCTTCTTCATGGTTCATGACCTTCGAGAGTTTAACTGTGGTCTATACAATGGATATGCATGATAACATGAGGTAACCAGACCCATCCCAATACCTCTATCCAGTGAATACAAACTTGAACGAGCTATGATAGATATTGAAAGGGAGCAATGGATCGAAGGTTGGACTCGAGAGCTATAGCGGGAGAGCAAGAGCAAGAAAGGGAGAGACTAGAAATGGGAACTCTAACAGTCACAATGTGTGACTGGGCCTTCCTTTATTCAAACTGTCACTAAAAGAATAAAGAATAAAGTGATAGTGATGGGCGCCCGCCACCTGCAGTGTGCAGTGGCGGTGACTGTCACTGTAGTAATACACGAGCGGCTAGGCAGAGGCGCCTTTATCCCCAACAACCTCCCAATTAAAGGTGAATCTGCCCAAGTGAGGAGTGAAAAGAAAAAGAAAAAAAAAGACTGTACAATACGTATACATGTACAATAGGATGAGGAAAGACGTCATCTCATCCCACGCCCATCAACCTCCTGAGGATGGCAAAACGCTCTGTAGAGAGGCTTTTCGTGAGCAGATTTGCAAGATTCTGATCAGTCAAGATCTTGACAAGATCAATAGACTTGTCCTCAATGACCCCACGTATGAAGTGATACCTCACCTCAATGTGTTTTGTCTTTGCATGGAAGACCGGATTCTTGGCTAACTGAATAGCACTCATAGAATTTGAATGCAGTGTAGGGATAGCATCAATACCAAGGTCAGCAACTAAACGACCCAACCAAATGGCCTCCTTGAAAGCCTCAGTTGGCTGCAACATACACGGTCTCTGTAGTAGAAAGGGCCATGCATTTTTGTACCCTGGACATCCAAGAAACAGTACCTCCAGCATAGGTGAATACATAGTCGAAAGTGGACTTCCTACTATTTGCATGTCTTGCATAATCAGAGTCACTGTACCCCACAATTCGTGTATCCTGGCTGCCATAGCATATGCACATATCTGCAGTGCCCTTCAGGTACCTCATGATACCCTTTACGGCATCCCAATGCTTCTTGCCAAGTGTAGCCATATAGCATGCCACAACACCAACTGCCAAGGCAATATCTGGATGAGTGGCTATCATGGCATACATAAGACTATCCATTGCAGATGCATAGGGAATCTTGGCCATCTCGGCCCTCTGCTCATCTGTCTGCAGACAATCATCTTGTGATACCTTCACATAAGAAGGCAATGGACAGCCAATAGGCTTTACGTTCTGCATGCGGAAGCACTCAAGGACTTTATGAATGCACTCCCTCTATGACAAGTAGAGGAGTCCCTGATGCCTGTTGCATCTAATGCGCATACCAAGTATGTGAGCGGCCTGTCCCAGATCTTTCATCTCAAAGCTCTTCTTGAGATGAGTCTTAAGAGTATCTAGCTTATCATGAGCTTTCCCTGCTATTAGCATATCATCCACATAGAGTACCAAAATCAATAAAGAACCATCACGGGCTTTCTTCGTGTAAAGGCACAGATCCATAGCACTCCGGCTGTAGCCCTGTGACTGCATAAAGGCATCAAACTTATGATACCACTCCCTAGATGCGTGTTTCAAGCCATAAAGACTTTTCTTCAATTTGCACACTAGGTGCTGCGTGCTAGGTTCTGCAAAGCCCTTAGGGTGCTCCATATAAATCTCATCATGCAAGTCCCCACGTAAGAAAGCCGTCTTGATATCCATCTGGTATAAATCCAAGTCAAGCTGAGAAACCAAAGCCAAGACTAAGCGCAGGGTGGTCAACCACAAGAGAAAAGACCTCGTCAAAGTCCACACCATGCTGCTGCTTAAAACCCTTTGCTACCAATCTAGCCTTGTAAAGCCTTCTTGCCCATAGGCAAGGAAACCAAATCCCAAGTGTCATTCTTATGTAGGGAGTCTATCTCAGACTGCATAGCCCTCTCCCAGGAGTGACTGTCACCCCTGCGCATAGCCTCATCATAGGTGAAAGGCTTTCCTGCATCTGTGACCAAGACATAATGCATAGAGGGCTGAAATCTATCAGGTGGATGTCTGTCTCTAGTAGACCCAGGCTCTGCTGCCTGCCCAACTGCCTATCCAACACCCTGACCATGAGCATCTGCTACAACTGTAGGCTGTCCAACTGGCTGTGCGGGAGCTCTCGGCTCCTCTTGAAATATGATCTTGCAGATCTCAACAACTCTCTCAGGATGCCTATGCATTTTGTCTACATGGAAGACTACATCATGACTGCGGATGACTTTTCGCGCGCCTGAGGATCCCAGAGACTATAACCCATCTCGCCTGCATCCCCATAACCAAGGAAAATGCATTTGACACTCTTGGGATCTAGCTTACTTCTCTTGTTCCTGGGCACATGGCAAAATTCATCACATCCAAAGACACGGAGATGAGCATAAGAGGGAGGTTTTCTAGTCCATACCTCCTCTGCAACCTGGAAATCCAAACCACTAGAGGGTGATCTGTTTATGACATGCACAGCTGTACTAACTGCCTCAGCCCAAAAGCTCTATGGTAGGCATGCATGGCTAAGCATACTGTGTACACGCTCCTAGATGGTTCTATTCATCCACTCAGCCAAACCATTTTGGGGTGGTGTAGGGGGTGGTCAATTGATGCTTAATACCCCTCTCATCACATAACTGCTCAAAAGCACCTGAGACATACTCTCCTCCATTATCTGTCCTTAGGCATTTTAGCCTATACCCAGATTGGTTCTCAACCAATGCAAGCCATCTCTGAAACACAGCCAAGACATCGGATTTCAGCTTAATGGGATAAGCCCAAATGTTCTGTGAAAAATCATCTATGAACGTAACAAAATACTTTGCACCTCCCATAGACTGACAAGGCATGGGCCCACACACATCCGAATGTACCAATGCCAAGGGCTCACTCATGCGTGGCCTACCAGACTTCTTATGCATAGACCTAGTCTGCCTGCCATAAAGACAATGCTCACATGAATCAAAACATGCATAATCAAGGGGCGGTAAGTATTGCAAACCAGAAAGCATTTTCATTCCCTTAAAAGACATATGGCCCAAACAGGCATGCCAAAGAGATACATGTGGGATAGAACCCACAGACAAAACATGATCAAGGGAAGAAGCTGATACAATCAAGGGGTAGAGATTGCCAGCCTTGGCACCTCTCGCAATCACAAGTCTGCCATGAGTGATCTTTCATGCAGAGTCTCCAAAACATACATGATATCCAGCGTCATGAAGCTGTCTAGCTGACATGAGATTGCGTGTCAAAGTAGGTACATGACGTACATCCTGCATAACAAAATTGCTAGCAGAAGGAAACTGCAGCCTAACATCACCAATGCCCACAATATCAAGATAGCTGTCATCACCCAAGCACAAAGAACCCGAAACAGTACGGTATGAATGAAACCACTCTCGGCAAGGTGTCACATGAAAGGACGCACTTGAGTCCAAGAGCCAACACTGTGCATACATAGAGTGTATCTCTATCATTTGTGAAGCACTAGAAGAAGCTGCTAGGATATAATCATCATCATCAACATTCTCAGGCTGCATAACATTGATCTCTTCAATTTAAACACTAGATTTTGCAGGTATTATACTGCGATCAGAAGACTTATCTTGCACTTTGTCTTTCCCCTTATCTTTGCGTCTTTCATTGCACAATTCATGGCATTGTGGCCTAATATGGCTCTTTGTCCCATAATGGTGACAAGCAACATCTGCATTCCTGCCACCACGGGATTTGCTACGTGACTTCCCACGGGACTTGGACCGAGATTTCTGAGAATCCCGTCCACGGCCACTACCACTGCCATGCTTTCCATATCCATCATTCTTGCCTCTAACTGTCATAGCATGAGACACACGAGAGGCATCCAAATTCTTACGGTTAACCTCTTCCTGTGCAAAAGAGCACTGTCAACATCAGATAATTTCAAGGTAGCAGTAGAGGCACATAATGCAGTGCGAAATACATCCCATGACTCATTAAGAGTACCAAGCAAGAAAAGAGGAGTGACATCCTCTGCAAAAGTGATATCCTGTGAAGTCAAGTTCTTGAGTATAGCATGGAACTGGCTTAAGTGAGCAGACATAGTCACATTCTCCTTCATAAGCAGATCCATTAGCTGCTTCAGCCAATACATCTGACTCGCTAGACTTTTCTTGTCATAGAGATTTTTAATCTTTTTCCACAACTTCCATGCACTCTGTTCTTCCTCAAAGACATTATAGTGAACTTAATCTGTGAGAGACAATACAATAGTGGACATGCATAACTCATCAAGCTCAAGCCATTCCTCATCTGGCATAGTTGCAGATGAATGCTCGCTTAACCTCAAAGGTTTGATCTGCGATTTCTGCACCAACACCTACCAAATTTGGCTCTTCCAATAAGAGTAATTCGTACCATCAAGCTTAGTAATGTTGAAAATAGCATGATCAGTGGACGAACTCACCATAATGCAGGCTGGAAGACTGTAGACAGTTCAAAACTGCTTGCTGTTTACTGCAGAAAATGACAAAAAAATCACCAAAATCAAGGAAAAATGGCAAAGAAAGTGGAACCAAAGCTACTGCCCACCAAGTACTAGTGAAAGTACATCATTTTAGAGTGTTTCAGCATGAAAAATCCATGTCAGTCCATACATATATGCTTGCTGTAATAAATTTCAAATTTCAGTAAAAGAGAGCTAACAATGCCAAAATCGGATCCCAAGGCAATCAGATACTGCCAAGACCAAATCCGGCATCATGCGGGCATAGCATAAGCATATGACAATCGATAAGCATGAATCTAACACCCAAGTATGTCATACAAACATTTGCCAGTGAGTAGGCACATCTCCCAAGCAACGGGGCAAAGTGTTCCTGCCACTTCCAAAACTTGATACAAGTAGGTGTCAGTTCACAAAGATACGGATCCAAAATTGAGACTTATCTCATAAGCATACAGTGAACCAAGACATATGATGTATCATCCCAAAAGGTAAGAAGTCCTAAAGTCTCAAGTGTGAGACCTGAGAACTGAAGTAAAACTTGAAGAAAATGATTAAATACCTCTAATGTAATGCCCTAAAGGGGCCCAACAATGCCAGGAAGGTGCTTGGGAAGCTGAGGAGTGATGGGAGCTCGAAGGAGTCGGATATGGCTGCCGGGAAGGAGACCCAATGCAAGTAGGGAGTCGATGGGATACTGAGAATGCCATGAACCAAGATCAAGAGTGGGAAAGCAAAGCTCTGATACCAGTTGAAAGGGAGTGATGCATTGAAGGTTGGACTCGAGAGCTATGGCGGGAGAGCAAGAGCAAGAAAGGGAGATACTAGAAGTGGGAACTCCAACAGTCACAATGTGTGATCGGGCCTTCTTTTATTCAAACTGTCACTAAAAGAATAAAGAATAAAGTAACGGTGACGGGCGCCCGCCACCTGCAGTGTGTTGTGGTGGTGACTGTCAGTGTAGTAATACACGGGCGGCTAGGCAGAGGCGCCTTTACCCCCAATAGATATTACCAATGAGAACAGAAGCTTACTTACATGAGCACTCCCCGAATCCCAGAAAGTCATGCATGGTCCATATGAGAATGGCTCGTGCTCATATCTTCCACATAACTCCCTCCTCCCACAAAATCTTAAGCTCATCGACTAATGGAAGAAGATACATGTCCATATTCTTGACTTTGTAGCGACCAGGAATGAGCAAGCTAAGGATGAGGTGTTCTTTCTTCGTAGAAAGTCATGGAGGGATATTGTAGTTAACAAGGACTATATGCCACACACTGTAAGAAGTTGAGCACATGCCGAATGGGTTCATGCCATCCAAAGCAAGACCGAGCCAAAAATTCATTGGCTCTCGGGAAAAGCCTGTAAAGGTAGAGTCAATGTGGCTCCATGTGCATGAATCCACTGATATTCATTGGACTCCATCTGTGGACCTATTCTGCGCATGCCACATTGTCAAGCTCGCCATGCCGGATGTACAAAACATGTGATGTATACGGGGAATAAGCAAAAAGTGTCTAAGAACTTTTTGAGGGATGGTTTGCCCTTGCAAGTCCTATCGATACCTGCGAGCACCACACTTTGGACATGTCTTCATAGTCTCATATTCTCCTTGAAACAATACGCAATTGTTGATACATGCATGGATGCTATTGTAGTCCATGCTAAGCTTTCGTAAGACATGTTGCACATCATCAGAGACTCAAACATGATATTTGTAAGTAGTAATATATGATACTTTAGTAACCTGAAAAGAAATAATAAAACACATTGAAAAAGAACAATTGTTTTTTATAATGGTGCTGAAAAGAAATCAATGAAGCATCCATAGAAGGTACCTAAATAACTCGGTCACACTTGCATCGCTCTACCCGTATTTTGCTTGCACACTTAGGAGTGCAAGCAGTGTCTTCAGGCAAGATACTCGGCACCCATCATATAATGATATGGATGCTTCCTCTCTAAGCGGATCATATGTCTCGACATCGATGGATATCAATGCATCGATCATTACCTCCATCTCAGGCTCCAAGATTGTAGGAAAGTCTAGAAGGTTGCCTATCTCCTCTGGTATTGATAGTATAGATTGGGTAGTGCCTTACAAGTGGTGGATTGGCTCAGGCACTCCATCCATCGCACACCCATGAACTCTTTTGACTGGCCGCAAAGGATGCACTCCTTGGGATGAGACGTCACCTCCTTGTAATAAATTTTACGGTCACATCCAATGTTTTTGTATATGATATTCAATTAGCTTGAAAATACAATGCATAATTGATATATACTTTTCTTACTGTTTGCTCAAAATCTGAGATTACCTAATCAATGATCTCAGATTGAAACTCGCCAAAGCGTCGTATGTGTTTTATAGACAATCCATGTTTTTGTCTAATTGCCAGCTTACATTGAGAGCAAGGACATGGTGAAGGGGATGCAATGGCAGTGGAGAAGGAAGAGGAAGATACGGGAAAGAAGAGCACACACAATGTAGGTGCTGTCCAACAGAATTGACAGCGTTATTGTACTATCATATTATATATGAATAAAGAATGGGCGGTCACAGTGTATAGGAGCAAGCCCAGAGGCCTTTTACCCCAACAACCTCTCACTAAAAGGCCAATGTGGCTGGGGAGTGAAAACAAAGAAAAGACAAGGTGAGGAATCATGATATCTCACCCAACACCCAATCGGAAAGTGAGGTGTGTAAGAAGTGTCGAGAACCTTTGCAGAGAAGAAGAGTCAAGCATCCCTGAGTCCATGACATCCACGAGATAAGCGATCCCGCAGCTCCATACAATGGAGCAATCCAAGAATGCTTCTCATGAAGCAAGCACAACTCATCAGTGCATGGCTGTAAAGCATTAGAGTCATGCATAGTATCACCATGGCGCATACAAGACAATGGAGAGCAGTCAAACTCTCCAGAGTCAATCACTGAAAGAGAGCCAACATCCCGAACACTCGTCCCAATGGGGTCTCAAGACTACATGTGGCCTTAGCAAAGCGGAAGACTGATATATGGCTGGCTATCCAGCCTGCAAAACTATAAGAAAATGACTCTCATGAGCCTACAAGGGGTCTAGCAACTAATGACCAACATCTGACCCTGGCTGCTATGCATAGCTATGTCATTTGGGCCAATAAGTACCTCATTTTCAACATAAACAACTTGCTGTAATGGCACTATAGTTGTTGTAAAATCAGCCATAAAGCATACTAAACGCTCATTAAGAGGCCTGAGAGGTGTCTACGTCTCATAGAAGACAGCATGAGAGCTGCGTATGACTTGCTGGCCATCCAAATCCCATAATATGTGGGCCTTAAAGTCACCATCTCCATAACCAAGGAGGATACATCTACGTGACATAGGCTCATGTGGCATATGTACAGATGCTTGGTAGCCAAACATCCTCAAGTAATCATAGGAGAGCTGCATGCCACTCCATGCCTCATGGGGTATAATACCATCCAAGGTTAAGCACAACATCCTATTAACCAAATAGGCTGCTGTCATAAGGGCCTTAGCCCAAAAGCCATAAGACAACCCACCTATGGTCAGCATAGAAGCAACCTTTGCATGTAAGGTTAGGCACATGCCATGAGCAATCCCATAATATCGTGGGTATAAGAAATCAATACCATACTACTGACAAGAGGTGCAAAAGCTGGGAGAGAGCATGACTCTCATAATCCATCTACAAGCACCTAGGCTTGCTACCAACAGAATCCATAAACACATCAAGCATAACTGCAACATCCTCAATCTGCACTAACGGAAAAGCCCAAACATGGTGGGTAGCATGATCAACAAATGTCACAAAGTAGATGCTCCACCAAGTGACTGGGAAGGCATAGATCCATATACTGCACAATGGACAAGATCTAGAGGAGCATGCCTCATACGATTGCCACAAGCCAAGGGGGCTCTACACAAGGACCAAGAGTACAATCAAGGCAAGCATCAAGATCTGTAAGTGACATAGGAGGCAACAATGAGTCTAAACAAGACAAGATTTCCCTCTCTCTGTGGTGCATATGGTCTAGGCGATAATGCCATAACAATGCATGTGGTATCCAGATAACTGCAACCATAGAATCTCCCACATGAGAGACATGCACTGGGTAATGAGAACCAACTCTAGAACCTCTGGCCAAAACCAAGCAATCATGACAGATCTTCCATGACCTATCCTAAAGAGAAATAGTATATCCTGCATTATGCAAATGTTTGACAGAAATCAAGCTCTTACTGAGCATGGGAACATGTAAAACATCCCTAAGTATAAGAGAAGTCCCATTAGGCAAAGCTAGATGTATATCTCCTGTACCAACAATAGCATAAGACTACTCAAGACCCAAATCAATACATCTATCCACCTTCATATAAGAAGAGAACCATGCTCTATAAGGGGTAACATGACAAGATTCCATCGATTCCAAAAGCCAATCAAATGCATAGGCTTGATCACTAAGCAAGTAAGCTGTAGGGAAACAAGATGACAAGAGTACATGCTCAACTGCATGTACCTCACCACTAGTAAGAGTGGTAACACCTGCTGCATTTGCTGTATCTCTGACTCTCTACTCATATCGAGTTCGTCTCTGTCTCTGCTACTCTCTAATCTGTCTAAAGCATTTTCTTTGAACATGCCCAAGCTTCCCACAATGGAAGCAAACAACATATGAAGTAGAAGAACCTATATAAGATGACAAGGAATCCAAGTCATCATGAATAGGGCTATCCATAGCATACACGGAGCTTAAGGAGTCGAGGACTATCCCAACATAGGGAACCTACTCATCAAGACAACTATTAGTAGAAGCACAAGTGGTAAAAGCATGCTGTTGCAAGTACTCTTCCATCCTCACTAGAGAGGGAAGCACAGAAGCATCAACTAGGGATGCAAAAGATCCCACATGAAAAAGACCCATAGCTAAGTGCATGACATAACCAACCACAATAGTGTAAAGGCCATGACATCTATCAAAAGAGAATACGGTACTCAGCCATGAAATCAATCCATAACCATAATGGCAAACATGACTCTGTAGTACATCAAACCACATAGTAGTATCTAAGTCAATGCAAGATCGGTAAGTGGCATAAGATCCTGCAATGGTCAAGCTCCAGGAGAACCCTAAGTATCTGTACAAAAACACCCAAATAAGTGGCTCTGTAAAGTACATGATAGTAGACAAAGTGCATAGCTGGAGCAACTGCTCTCTGACTTGTATGGGCAAAAGCAACCGAACTAGCATAGAAGCTAGGCAACACCAGAAGCAACAAAGCCATAACTGCTAAACCCAAGCACTGTCAAGAAGTCTAGTGATCAAAGAGTAATCCGCAAAGAACCAAGCATCAATGAACAATGAAATCTCAATAACCAACTACCAAGACAATGGAGCAAGCATTGCTCAAAACATGTATCTGCATCCAAGTAAATCCAAGATTCATAATCGGGGCATTAAGGGCCAAATAGCATCCAAGCTGCATAAGTGATAAGCCAACTAAATGCAAACTGCTCCAAAAAATTCTCAAATGCAAGTCAATTCAAGCCCAAACAATTGCCATACTGCAGCCCAGAACCCAAAAGCATCCACATCAGACATCAGTCCCATAATGGATAGCACAGGGCATAAACCTTGTCAAGTGAAATGCCAACTGCAAAAAAAGTGACAATGAACCAAGAATTGAGCTCTACTATTTGCTCAAGAAGCATCCGAGAGTATAAACATCAAAGTGACATCATCTAAATACATCAACATATCATCCCGAGTAGTCAGAAGCACCCGTAGACCATAAGCATAACCAACTGGAGGTAAAATAACATGTCAATGAAGGTAGCATAAATCCCAATCAACAATGAAGTGTCCGCATCCAAATCAAGGCTCAATAGCTCTCAAATAGCATATCCAAGCATAAACCATGATGACCAAGCATCAATACATCCAATAGGACACCCGAATGTCAATAAATAACATTAATCATAAGCCATCCCTGATAAAACCTTGCTCCCTAAACAATATACAGTAGTAAATCCCTGCATAAATCGAGCTATGGAAGCTCAAACCAAGTCCCAAAGTATTTCAAAACATTGGGCAAACATCCCCAAAGCATTTGGGCATCAAATACCAAGCCTCGGGAGCATCACATAAGCTAAGAGCATGAGATTTTCTTGCTGTAAATTAACTCAGATTTGTTACAGAAAATTTTGTGATCAAAATTTGGTAGATCTGACATCACCATTGCATCCGGAGCATGCCAAAACTTCAAGTTAGACTCTTACCTTGCCTAAATTGGGTTCCGTATGCCTAATATATGAGAAAAAATGAGAATTTTGAGCCAGATTTTAAAACATGTGCAAAAAA
The DNA here is from genome assembly GCF_053477565.2 of Lygodium microphyllum. Taxonomy (NCBI): domain Eukaryota; kingdom Viridiplantae; phylum Streptophyta; class Polypodiopsida; order Schizaeales; family Lygodiaceae; genus Lygodium; species Lygodium microphyllum. The sequence goes on from NC_141152.1 coordinate 44,084,615, forward strand.
AACATGAGCTGCTATTGTGGGGCCTATTGATTATGTTGAGGATAAGGGGGAAAATGGGGGCATACAAGGTGCCCAATGAAGCCAAGGAACACCTGCAAAGAGCCTATGAGGGCCGGGGAGAGGCGGGAGATGAAATCTTACATCGCAGGAAAGAAGCCATGGCTAGCATTGAAGCTCCAAGCTCAGGGTCTTCAATTCGGGCTGAAGTAATGCCAAGCCAAGCTCCATGATCAAGCTGTGATCCAAAGCTCTGATACCAGTTGAAGGGGATGCAATGGTAGTGGAGAAGGAGAAGAGGAAGATGCGGGAGAGAAGAGCACACACAATGTAGGTGCTGTTCAACTGGACTGACAACCTTATTGCACTATCACATTATATATGAATAAAGAATGGGTGGTCGTAGTGTACACGGGTAGGCCCAGAGGCCTTTTACCCCAACACATGGGACACACTGATTAAGATATGCCTCGCAATCTTGCACATCACGACCTTCATCCTTTTCCATTTAGTCTACGTTACGACAAACAATTTGTTTTTGTTATCATTCTTTTTTTCTTTCTTAAATTGTTTGAGAAGGGATTTCTTCTCTTGTAACTCAACAAAATTAACGTATGTAAAGTCTCCACCTACCTACGAATGTGCCTACAATATGTAAAGTCTAATATGCTATGCATGGGGGCAAGGGACTAGCTACCCTATGTCAGAGTGTTTCCCATCTTGTGGTATTACACCGGACCTCGCCACCTTCTTTTCTTTGTGTGTGACTCAATATGCAGAGTGTAGGAGGAGGTAGCGCAAAGCATGTCAATAAAACATCCGTTCACCTCCAAGTCCAATCTCTCTTTCGCTTTACCGGGTCTAGAGACACATGCCTTCCACGCCTTCCCGAAGCGTCAAACACACCGAAGGTGATATATATATATATATATATCTACTACTATTACAACCACCACGTCTCTCTCTCTCTCTACTACTATTACTATTACTACTACCACCACCACCACCACCAACACCACCACCACCACCACCACCACCACCACCACCACCACCACTACTACTACTATTACTACTACTACTACTACTTGCCTTTCCGAAGCGTCAAACACACCCAAGGTGCACCTTTAACAAAACCATTCTCTCTCTCTCTCTCTCTCTCTCTCTCTCTCTCTACTACTACTACTACTACTACCACTACTACTACTAGTACTCACCTTCTCGAAGCATTGAACATATACTACTACTACTAGTATTCGCCTTCCTGAAGCGTCGAACACACCAAAGGTGCACCTTAGTTAACAAAACCTCTCTCTCTCTCTCTCTCTCTCTCTCTCTCTCTACCACCACCACCACCACCACCACCACTACTACTACTACTCGCCTTCCCGAAGCATCGAATACACCCAAGGTGCACATTTAACAAAACATCTCTTTCTTTGTTTTTTATCCATTCCTTCTCCTCTCTCCCTTCCTCTCTCTCTCTTTCTCTCTTTCTTTATTATATTTCATGCTTATTCCCTCTCTCTCTCTCTCTCTCATTCTTTCTTTCTCTCTTCCTTTCCCTCTCTCATTTCCTCTCTTTCTTCCTTAGTACACATCATTTTTAACAAAAACAAACAAAAGAAAAGGAGAGAAAAAAAAACAAACCAAGAGGGAGCAATGCACTCACCGTAAAGGCCCGAGGATAGATTTGGTGGCTCCTCTTCGCCCTTCATGCACTTCCTCCTCTTCTTCACAAATGGTGGCGGCGGCGGTGAGAAGCTCACCTTCTCCCTCTTTCTCTCTTTCTCTTCCTTTTCCTCCCAAATACACGATGTAGTTCACTCTCTCTTTTGCTCACTCTTTCGCTTTTTTGCACAAAATGACGTGCTCGGGTTTTGGCCCACTTTTTTTTGTCTGAGTACCGTCACTATTTGCATTGCATTTATGATGCAAATAGCAGCGCCACTAATTTGCGTCAGAAATGGCCGTCGCTATTCCCCTATATCCTTGTAGTGAGACTAATGTAGTATTAGTAGTAGTATTAGTAGTTAGACTTATTAGTAATATTAGTAGTTGTAGTATTATTAGTTAATTACTTATACTTATGTAGTATCAATAGAATTTGTAGTAGTTAATAGTTAAATAGTAGTGAAACAAAAGAGAAAATAAAATTTTAAACATATTGAAAAAAAAAAGAAAGCATAACAATCTTTCAAACGTATTGAAAAAAATGAAACCGCATTTCTTTTGAACAAACAATATATTTTCAATGGATAGAAAAATGACACATTTTTCCATAATTATTTAAATATGAAGAGACTTGTGCCAACTTTTCGACATACCATATAGTAATTTTTATTTTTTTATTTTATTTATTTTGAATTATTATTAGTTTTTATTTTTATTTTATTTATTTATTTGAATTACTATTACGGAAAAGAATTAAAAATCATTATTTTTACACATAAAAGAGATAAACTAGCTTTTTTATTTTTTAAAAAATATATAATTACGAAGTATAACATACTGTTTTCATGAACAAGTGTAGTGTAGTTGAAAAATAAAGATGTATTGTTCTCACATTAGCATCATTATGGACATTACGCAAAAACAAAGTCACAAGGTATCTTTTAGGACTTCTAGAAAAATGAAAACTATGGCTTCTAGAAAAACAATATCATTAAAACCCTTTGCTAGCAACTCGGTATAACATAGACAAATTCAAACCATCTTGGGCAATAGAATGTGAAAGCATCATTAGAAAACTGACAATGTGTGCATCCTGTGGTATATTCACAATGCAACATCATGCTCTCATTTAGCAAAAAAATGATGCATCTAGAGAAGAAATACAATTAATAACGACTTAGTCAAGCACTATTCTCATCCTTGCATGCCAACAATACTACAGAGTCAAGATGATGATATAATGAAATGCCAACCATCTCTTGCAAATAAAGACATAAATAAATATATAGTTTGGCTAGCTTTAAACATAATTAATACATGCTTTGTCTAATGAGTTTACCAATCACTCTACCTTGTAGAATCATCTTATTACTATTACCAGACTACACAAAACGAATTCTCAATGTAAAGCCGATACAACTTCAACACTTGAGTATCATTGATACATCCATCGCGGTCTCCAAAATGACAATATTGATTACGAATGAAACCTTGGATCGTCAATCAATTCTCGATAACCCTCTAGTCTCTTGAAATGATGCATCGCTTTTGCAAGCATCTACTAGAATTGACTTGACTACATCTGATATTGCGGATGTACTTACTTTCAACAAGTTACATGCTATACTGATCCAAAAGTACATGGCTATAGTAGAACATCCACATTCAAGGATAGGGCTTTATATCCTCATCAGACAATCCATTGAGAATCCATCGAAAGGATTGTAGAGCTCCATCATGAAAGCTTTCCATTTGACCCAATCCTTCAAGAAGCAAAACACAAGAATAAAAGAGGTTAAAGTTTCCTCAATAATATAGTCGAGGCAAGCCAACGATAGGTATTCAAAGAGTCGATCAACACGAGTTTACATGCATCATACTATGGAATAATAACCATCTCATACAAAGAACAACAACGTTTAGGAAAAATGGGATGTCTACAAGAAGCTCACCCTGCTTGCCTTGATATCACCTTGAAAAATGCAATGTTTCCATTCCTATTTCCACTTGGCTATGGCACCTACAATGGCAATATCTATTTTAGTGAATACATCAAGATGTGGGCAACTACCCTGTTCTCCGTGTACACCTTACATAAGCCTTACATCCTAATTCTATACCATCTAAAACATGCTCTCTTGATCACGAATAACACAAGCACAACTTGCCTACAAAAAGGAACATCGACAACTACATGCGTGCAAACAAGAACAGTTCCAATGAGGAGGTCGTTAGGCACATCCTCTGCTATAGTGTTCTCACTTCAATACCAGGATCCCCATCTTGGCACCGACGTAACTTGAAGAACCTTATCACAATGGTTGACATATGGGGCATGCCTCATTTCTTCCTTATGTTCATCACTGCAAATAAGGTCACCTGTACTACAAGGTGGGTTGAGATCAACAAGTGGGAATGCATTGCAAAGGAGTTCAATCTTGAATTCTCATGAAAAGACTACCCCCTCAAGTGCACCATCCTTTTCCACATCAGGTTTCACCTTTTCTTTAACTAATACATTCTTGGTAGAGCTACTTGTGTTGGATGTGTCGAACACCATATCATTGGGTATGAGATCCAACATAGGGGCTCCTTACATGCACATGTGATTCTATGGTTACATGAGGCAGACATTGCAAATATGACAAATGATATATGTGTATACATTCCATCCAATGATGATCGGTACAGTTTGACAAGAAAACTAAGAGCCCTTGTCATGGCAAAGAAAATTCGTAAGTGTTGTCATGCCTGCTATACATAGGCAAAAGTAATGGTCGTGGTAAATGCAAGTATGGATTTCCGTATGCCTCACGTGATGATTCAAAACCAACAATAGACCTTGAAACTCACAATCATTGACTCGAATTATATAAATATACATATTCTACTTTGAGATTCTCCATGTATTTAAACCATGCTAAATCTTATCTACAAACGTACTTCACTTTAAAACATATCACATGTCTAAACACCATTAGTAAAATTGCTACATAACAAATATGCAAGAATTGCATATGGAACTTCATATGAAACTTCATACTCCTTTACTTAGCTGAATATATCAATCTAGTTATGGAAAAGAGAGGGTATAAGAGTGGAGTTTAATCTTGGAGTGGGTAAAGCAAGATATGGCAAGGGGATCTTGTCAAAGGAGAAATGCAACGGAGGCTTCATGAGCACAACCCTCTCTCTCCTTTCCTCTTCCCCTTACAATCTCTTTTCTCACTCTTTCGTTGAATATCTCCCTCTATATGTCTCTCTCTATTTCTCACTCTCTCCCTCCGTATTTTATTTCACGCTCTCCCTCTATCTCTTTCACACTCTCTCCCTTTATATATACGTCACACACACAGAGTCTCTCTATATTACTCTCTTCCTCTTTATATTTTCTAACTGTCACCCTCCCTACATATATCTCTCCAGTCCTTCTCACTCTCTCCCTATCATCATCATTCTCACTCTCTCCCTATCATCATCATCATCTTCTCCTGCCCCCCGCCGCCGCTCCCCCCCCCCCCCCTCTCTCTCTTTCTCTCTCTCTGGGGCCAGCGTAAGGCTAAGGCTTATATAGCCTTTACCTCAACTCGTCACTCAGCGTTGTTTACTGAGTCGCATCTTTTCTTTGTGAGAACGCGACGGCCTTTTAAGGATCATCGAGCGCTGCTTTGAGGGACGACGTCCATGTTCCACATGCTTTTTCGTTGCCGGACTGATCTGCAATTCAGTGATGATTGCCAACTTTGCTCGGCCGCGCCGTTAATCTGGCTTTTCGACGTGTGATCAGCTGATCGTGATCGCGTCGATGATTGTGAATAGCAATGCTTTTGGGGTGCTTTTCGGAGGAGCGCGGACGACGGCGATATCGGCACGACGGCGACGGCGACGGCGACGGCGATATTGGCACGACGGATGATCATGCTGACGACAACGACGACGGTTAGCTGATGACGTCGACGCGGGAGATGACGACCGCTTATTTATTTTTTCGAAAAAACCAAAAGCTGTTAATTTATTAGTCACCGCCGACCGGGGCCAAATGAGTAGCGGCTGTGTCACCCCCGATAGATGGACCGTTTTCTTGGCAATGGATTGTAGGAAAATTTGAAAGCAAGCTTGTGATTGGTTGCAAGGAACTTCACATCGTCACTCCTTTCTTTTACTAGGCATGTTTGTGCTTCCCTTGATAGATTTAGGCAAGAACAATTTTACACCTTGCCTTTGTCTCTCTCATCATTGTTGTAGTAGTAGAAAGCAAGAAGATCAAGCAAGGACATTTTCTGAGAGGGCATAAGTCTAATGGCATCCTATCAACCCCTCTACCCTAAGGTCGTTATACGCAATTTACCCTCTAAGTAATGGACCTACCAATTTGCTACGACTGTTCATGACCAATTATAGAGGATTTCCTAAAGTGTGCTCATTTGTGGTTAGGAGCAATAGCTTCCCCTCATTGTAATAGCCATACTAATTTTCCTTTCCAATTGTTCCGTGCTCATTTGTGGTTAGGAGCAATAGCTTCCCCTCATTGTAATAGCCATACTAATTTTCCTTTCCATTTAGGAACAATTTAGCAAGTGTACCAAAGTCATTTTTAGATGTTTACTCTAGAAGTCATCTCGCATTAGGCTTCAATAGAAGCCATTAAAACCAAAGCTCCACCTCTAAGAGAACTAGTTCTCTTGTGGTCTTCAAAGGTTTTAATTAGCATTTCTTAACTTTTGCATGCGTTGCACCAATTTTCTGTTCCCTTATGCCTTCTTGAGACTCGTCTTCAAACCAAATACTCTTGTCTTTGCAACTACACAACCTCTCACTTTCATGGTATTGATGGGTTAGCTTGGCCTCATTTTTCACATCTTCATTAGAGCTAAGTGACACACCTTCCTTTTATTCTTTTCTAGTACTTGACATACTCATTTTATTCAATATATCCCTAGGACGTCTATGCTTCAATGTAGTTTAAGATAATTGATAATACTAATTTACTTTGTTGACCTTCCTTTCTACCCTTCAAAGGATGAGATTTCTTTTTTCATGGGTCTATCTCTAATAGTAATTTCATTTATGTAACTTCAGTAGTCCTTCCTTTCTACCATTACATTGGATTCACTTCCCTTTTTAGTATTGCTATTCACTAACTTGTTTGCAATATTTGGTATTAAAACTGTTTTTGATGGAATGGATACTTTTGATAATTCCCCCATTATGGGAATTCTTAAGTCTTCCATAGGCATTCATGATTTTTCGACAATTGTGACTTCCTTGAGCTTAGAGTGTGTCTCTACTTGTTGGATGCCATTTGTAGGGAGTTCTATTGGCAACTTCCTTCTTTCTACTTAAGATAGATATTTTCAAAAGCCCAACTTACCCCTAGAGGGCTTGTCCACTTATCATCCCTATTATAGAAGTGGACTACATAAAACTTTACAACCTACTTTAGGGTGGATTTCTATAAGGCTACCATCCCCTCCCCTTGTATTGGAGGGTGAGTTTTCTAGTATGTCCCTCTATGTCTTTTGGAATGAAATGACCATTATAACCACCACTACATGCATTTTCACAATTTTGGACCCTCCTCTATGCTATTTTAGTATATGACCATTGGTATTAAAGCTCTTATGTTCAGCATTGATTTATATCCCTTTCTTGATAAACATTATTGGGATTGAGTGGTAGAATAGAAATTTATGTTAATAAAAACATGTAACTAGTGGCATGCCAATAATGCTGTTACTTTGGGGATTCAAATTAATAGCATCGAGTTTAGTCAATATTAATCTTAAATGTAAAAAATTAACTTATTGACCCTTGATGTTAACATTACTTATGAGGCTCTTTCCATATCGTGTTGGGGCGCTCGATGTGTTATAAAAGAGTAGAATGGGGTACCATTGATGTTAACATTGCTTATGAGGCTATTTTCATATCTTGTTGGGGTCGATGTGTTATGAAATACTACAGTGGGGTATTGTTGGTGTGCATCAACAATACTACAGTGGGGTATTGTTGGTGTGCATCAACCATCAATTTCCTACATATGACATAAAAAGTAGCTCAAAATTAGCCACATTAATTACAAATTGTAATAAGTATTAAAAATTTGTGAATGTTTTGAGAGTCTTGGAATGGAAATATTTCATGGTCTATAGGATTGGTATGGGAGATTTCTCAATAACAACATAGTATTGATTGATACAAACTACAAAATATATAAAAACACTATAATGCATTCGGATCTAAAACTTAGGTTGTGGTATACCTACCACTACTTGATGTAGTTACTTTTTATCAAATAATAGGTGCCCTTTCAAATCTAGTGGTACTTTAGTGGAGCTTTTCTTTGGGTAGCATATCCTTGCTAGCACCTAGTTTTTCACTATCCCTATTATGTGGATTGGTATATTTGTCCTTCAATATTAGGCAAAAGTAGTACTTATACATAATATTTTATTGAACTTCAACACTCGATATGGTGTGAAATCTATGTTTAGTGCCCTAGTTTGAGTCCCAATATCTAGATACACACGTTACATGTAATTAGTATTATGTGATTTTTGTGTAGCATGGACTTAGATATTAGTCTTAGAGTAGTCCCTACATTTGGTTGGAAGGGATTTGTGATCAGTGGATAAATCTTGGGTTAGTTGTCTTTCTATAGTTTGTTGGGCAAAGTTAACCTAATGGATCCAATTTGTCTTACGTGTATTTGTGTTTTGTTAAGTTCACTTTTGGATAGGGTCCCTATATTGGGCAAAATATGCCCTTAAGGAAAACTTAAAATTATATTTGTGTTTTCTATTAGATGTCTTTTCACTTTTTGAGTCTATGCATGTTTGTTTTTGTATTGCTTTTTGATATATGCTCTTGCAAATTTTGAAGAGCAATGCATTATAGCTTATGGCAATAAGATAATTTATTCAAAGTAGGTATAAATCAACCGATGCCTAATTTTGCAATTAATTTTTTTATAAGAAGAGATATTGGTCATTTATAATATTAGCTAAGAGTTTAAGTCCTTAAAGTCAATATTTTATGATTAAATATAAAACTATTAAAAATTTTATATGTTCATATTTTTATAACATTTTGACAATGTGTAAGTACAAACCCTTTTTAGGCACAATACTCAATACTATTGCTACTTATACAAATAGACCCAGCAAGAATGAATGTATCATACTAGAGGATGTACAATTGACTTTAAAAGAGGAAGTGTCACATGGCCTCCTCAGAGCACATGCACTTAAAAGTCTGTGTCGGGACTAAAAACAGGGCCGATACTGGCTGTAAGCCTCTAGTCAGGCTCCTATACATACCAAACAACCCTCATGGTCTCGTGGCTAGCAGCATCTACATAATATGAAATGGTTTATCTAACTAATGTGTTTACAGACATGAGTTTCAAACTATAGTCCAACGTTTTGCCTATCCCGACTTCAAGCACAAGGAGCTTCCTATACATAGGTGAATACCTAACCTCAATTTACACATAAAGAGGGCACCCCCCAGTTGAATGATGTGGCCCCTATGGCTCTCCTACACCCCAGGAATTGGCCCTGAGATGCACTGTCTCTTAACACATAAAGAACAACAAAACATAGTCCTCTCTCTTTGTTTTTTTGATCTAGGAGATTCATTATTTTCACATAAGTGTTCCCCAAGATAACTGATATAGCTTACAACAAGGGAAACCTCTTTCACTCAATTGTAGGTCAATATTTCGAAAGACAAGTGCTATTCTTCCAGGAGTTGATCATTGATAACATGTTTAATGCACATGCAGTGTGTCATGCCCTAGCATGCTCAAACAATTTTCAAATAACAACCAACCATGTGCTATGTGAAGAAATTTTTTTCATGCTTTTCCTTAACGCAATGCAGCATTGAGAAGACAAAAACTAGGCTAACCCGTACCTCTGCTCCTTTAGGCATTCACACCAAAACTTAAATGCTACACTTCAATGCACGATCATTGATTTTTTTTTTCATGAAAAAAACTTGGTATTTCAACTTTATTTGACATTTATTCATTATGTGGAGTATTCTTTATGTTATATACAATCCCCCGAGATAAACACCCCCTAAATTGAGTATTTTAATATATAAATGGGTGTAGCTTGAGGCTAAACCTCATACCCTATAGTCCACCATACATTCGAATACGATCTCATAAAATTCTCTATTTTTAAAGATTTAAAATCTATTTGTCTAATTTTTTATTTGGCATAAACACTAATAATTATGCACAATTTTATCATTTAAAAAAAACATAGCCATGACAACTAGCATGCATCATTTTTTTTTCCACCTGCACCACTATTTTCACTAATTCTATCAATCACCATCATGTTTCTCAATTTTACATGTTTTGCGTGTTACTAGATATTACTTTATGCATTATGAGAGCTAGATGTTCTAAAATTCCGAGCTTGTAGCCCTTAAACATAGCACATATCACTTCCATACTGAATTTCAGCCCATATGCATCTCAATTTCATAACAAAAGCAATGCTAGAATCGATTTTTCTTTAAAGTCGAGACTTACTAGAAGAAAACTGCTTAATTTTTCATGATTCCGGAGACACGTAGACTACCCCCACTGAGGCTCCACACAATCTCTACCAACCACCTTCATGCTCCATTGCTCCATTTGTTGCATCTTGTCATGATTCGACACCCATTCTCCTCATCCTCTTAGCCCACATGAACAACAATTATGGTGAGAGAGAAAGAGGAAAGAGAAAGACTGAAAATTGAACTTTCAATAGAATGCATTGTTTTGCATGATTTTGCATGATTTCTGCGACAATTTTGAGCGAAAAAAGTTAGCAACTCATGCGCAAGGCTACTTCTTGCATCTTTGCTAGTTCCAAAATGGCATTTTTTGAAGAAATGAGGGGATGTGTCAAAAAATGCACCCCTCTCTCCCTTCTAATTGTGAGAGTTTGAGTTATTTAACTTCTTAAGATTAATAGGTCAAATAACTAGTTCAGCCCTTTTGCGTTTGCATTGTCAACAACAAGTGCTTGGGCTAAAATTGAAGGCCCTAATAAACTCGGATTCAAGATATGAAAACATGACCATGTTCTTGGCATCATTTTCTATTGCCTTGGCCTCTTGGATGCTATTTTTTGCTTTTGGATCAAATAATTGCTTTTTAATGCAAAAGTTGCACCTCTTTAAATGGGCCATTTAATGAACTCTAATTGGAAAATGGATGCTTCCAATGCATTCTAGACCACCTTCTTTTGCTTTGAAAACTCTGGTGCCATTTCATTTTACTCGCAAATGCTCTATTTTCTACTTCATTTCTAGCTCCTAATTACATCTCTCATTGGCAACCAAGGGATAAGTGATGCTGCCCGTCAAACCCATGAATGTATCTACATAGAAAGAAAACATAGAGAGCATCGACGTGCCTCAAATAAAATACAACACAAAACATAGCCCCCCTCATTCTACCCCTTGACAAAATCAAGGCATGAATTCCATGAGGGATAGACTAAGCACAATCTAACAAAGAGATCAAGAGCTACATGCAAACCAACTGCTCCAACATAGATCAGCTAAAAGAACTATCAAAGAAGTAATTCAAAGTGGTGGCTTGACCTGCCTACCTGACCTAGGACAATTGAACCAGGAACTCCTACTAGGAAATGACTCATGACTCCTATAGCTTGGTCTACTTGAATTCATGTATTTTTCTTGTTTCCATATTTTTTATTCTTCTAGTACTTACTACTCGAATATGTAAAAAGGAGGGAGCTGAGCATATTCAAACCCAAGGAGAATATGGTATCGACCTCATGTCTAGTCTCAGCACCCAAGAACCTACCAAGCTCTCATAAGGTGACACTAAATCCTTTTTTTCACTCACTTTTATTTTCACTCAAACCATATGTATTTTCTTTTAGCTAGAGGTTACCCCTAAGAAGGGCAAGGCATCAGCCCCGGGTGACTTGTCCCTAGGAACCTACTAGGCCTTCGCAAGGCAATGAACACATGCTCTTTTGATTTTTTTGAATGACCTCATTGGACTCATGTGTCTCGCCTTGATTTTCACTTAAATAGATTGGTCGTCTGAGCTTCCCAGTGGCCCCTCCTACAGAGAGAGTCACAGATTTGTGCTCATTTAGACCTTCCCTATTTGGATTATTGCATAGGTTCATGTTACAACCCAAACTAGGTAGAGTTTCAATCCTAGGCTCATCATATAGATGCATCCTAGAGTGATGCATATTGTTAGATGTATCATTGTGGCCTTTGGTCTCATCCACTTGGGAATTGACCATGGTATGTCCACTTAGAATTCTTGGCATTTTATGTAACAAAACAACCACACTTTTAAAGATTTTGGATGTCTAAACCCATCTGACATTCCTCTTTATATGCTTATACTATCACAATTCGCCACATTATTCTAATGGACTAAATGTGGACTTACTACTATGGCCAAATAACCTCACACACTGTGATGACTTCTATCCAGCATAGGTGGACCTTTAACATTCTACATCTTCTTCACATGGGATGCCTTTATGTTAACCCAACGCAAAGAAAGCAAAAGGAAATAAAAAAGATGCATGGCAAAGGCGAAAAAAAGGTAGCTCGACTGAAGAAAGAAGAGGAGAAAAGGCCAAAAGCGCAAGGGCAACCTTAAAAGTCCAAGGCAGCTGCAAAAGGGGAAAGGTGCATTTTAAAATGCAAAGGCGCACCCAGAAATCTTGTAAAAGAGTGCCAGGCAGTGGAAAATCCGGAAAGCTAAAATAAAAGACAAAGACAGAGACAAAGGCCAAGGCAAGAGAAATGGAAGGCAAAGGCGCACCAGGAAAAGCGCAAGACAAAACTTGTGTAAAAGAGCGCAAGCGCACCACGATTTAATTCAAGGAGCGCCGGGCTCTCACCTGTGCAATTTGTAAATATAGATGGGCGGTGGAAAGGAAGCTAGGAAGATAGAAGGACAATGGGAAAAAGGGCCGGCCATGTAAAAAAGGGAAGAGGGGATGACCGCCCAAAAGGGATTTAGGGTTTTGTATATAAAGTTGAAAAGTGAATGAGAAGCTCATTCTTGTGTGTGGCCAAAAGTGGTTCTCCTCTTCTTCTTCTTCTTCTTGCTTGCTTGAGCTTGTGCTTGAGAGAGGGAGTGTGAGAGTGTGAGGGAGTGAGTGTGTGAGGGTGAGGGACCCGGGGAGGAGAACCTCCCCATCTTCTCCTCTCTTCTTCTCTTCTTTTCTCTTCTCTTATCTTGCTTGTGGCAATGGAGCTTGGAGCGTGGAGCTACCAGAGTGCGTGAGAGAGGAGATAACTCGAATGGCATGGAGGTAAGCTCACTATACCCATAGATATGGATGGCGCGTCAGCTATGTGAGAGGTAGCCATTAGTGTTCGACTTGGAACGCTTGAAACAATAAGCGGTCCGTGGGTCTTAGCAAAGTTGAGCGAAGGCTCCCACATTTTGGTTCCGTTGCTGGGACCAAAGAATTCAAGCATTTAGTGCTTGCCTGCTTCGAATCAAGCATCGAAGTAAGGGTTTTCCCCCAAACCGGTGCTTGAGATAGGTAGGAAGTGAGGGGGTTGAAGATGGTATTCGATCTCCTTGGGAAATAGGATTTTTGCTTTTTGAGATTGATGTTGTGAGATGGAGTAGTGTAGGTATTTACTTTGTGATTTGGATGCATTAGAGTAGGAGAAAACAAAGAAAAACAAAGAAAATAAACACTAGGGTTTACTGTTGCAAAACAGGGCAAAAACATGGCAAGAATCGTGCAAAAGTGGTAAAAAACTCGCTTATGATGCCTAAGATCGGCAAGTGAGCTATTGGGGGCATCAATACCATACCCGGAAAGGGGTATAAGGGCCAAAAGTGGCAAGAAAGGCCACATTGTGCACTGCAAGGTTTCAGAGAGCAGGAGAGAAGAGGAAATCTTGGTGAGGGGATCCGCTTCAATCTTGGCATCAGAGAGATATTTGGCCAGCCCAGGTAATTCTACACCTTCCCCTACATGAGTAGGATGGATCTGGAGCTGCTCGACAAGGGGGAAGGCTTCCAGCACTCGGCACGACGAATTTTGTGAGGTTCGGCGAAAAGACGCGCGACGCCTGGTGCGTCCGAGTGACGACTACTCTGGTCTGAGGCCCAGAATCGGCCCTTAGACTGCTCGACTCAACCCACTCGGCCACTACCACTCGGACGCCCACACTCGGCCCACTCGGCCCATCCAAATCGAGCATGCGGACTACCTTAGAGTTCATCGTCGACCCACTCGGCCATCTGACCCAGCCTCGGTCCACTCGGCCCTTGGACATCCGGGTTCGGACCGCGGCCATATTTGGCATTTGGACAGTTACATACGGCCCTTCCCACTCGGCCCTCGAACGTGCCGAACCGGGCACTCGGACCCTGCAATTCGGACCAGTTGGGCCGAGTAAACAGTTTCACCAAATTTTCAGAGACCTTGACCTGACCCCGCTAGAACCTAGCACTGCGAACTATCAGAAGTCCTTAGGAAGCTCAGAACTTGATTCTGGCACACGGAATAGGCAAGATTGTAGGGCGCAGTTGCTAGGAGTAGGCAGTTGCGAGACAAGGGACTTAGACGCAAACTGCTGAGTGAAAAAGCCTGATTGGACCCATAAACGAACGAGGCCACAAATTTAGAAAAACTCTGAACCGTGAAATTGACCCCACAGGCTACATAGAGCGAGCAAGTGGTTCAAGATTTGGCTGAACGATCCTCCAAATTGCGCATGGTGTTTACCGTAACGGCCCTGTGGGTTGGGGAGGGGACTGCCCCCCAGACCCTCGCCGCAGAGGGGGACTCTGCCCCCTTTGCAGCTTCCCCAAGTAGGTTGGAGAGAAAACACGCGCCGTGACAGGCCCTCCAACTTAGACCCTCGGGCAGCATTGGCTCTACATGAGCATGGATTCTCACTTGAAAAGGAGCAACCAGAAGCTCGCACCCGAATAGAGGAAAACAGAGACCCTAGAACCTCAACGGGCCAATCTAGCCATCAAGGGCAAAAATGTCACACTACGAGGACACATGTACATTGTGTTCGGACTGCGTCTAGTTAAAACAGAGTGCAACATCATCAAGCTACCAATGCGGGGATGACTAGACATGATAGTCCTGACGATAGATGTACCCTGAGCAGCGCTGCATAGACAACCCAAGATCTCCGTAGAGAATCCATGTCCGACTATGCAGCTAGGGACTCAAGGGCATGTATCAGAAGGCTTGAAGCTGTAAACCAAGACTCGGACGATGAAGACATAGCACCACCTGCTTATCTTAGGGTCAAATTCACAGCAAAAAGAGAGCATAGCGTTGATGCTTTCATTGATGAAAGAGTATATTTCAATATCTTGACTTACAAAGCACGGACTCTACTAGGTCAACCAGAGCTCAAACCGACTGATGCAACTCTTAATCCTTACACGGAACACCCACAAGCACTTCTAGGGAAGTGCAAAATTCTTGTAACTATTGAAACAGAAAGCTTGCCAGTCCTGTTCTATGTTCCTCCAAATAGCGAGAATTGTGGAAAGGAAATCCTCCTAGGAAGGCCCTTCAAAAAGGCAACGAAGTGTGAAGCTGACTATATAGCACAGAGGATACACCTAGCACTACTAGGTGTGAGGATAATCACGACTTTTAGCAAGGGTGACCTCACCAAACCTCGAGGGAAGGGCAAGGAGCATTCTGACATACCAAGCAAGCCTAGTAATGAGAGCAAGGAGTTGTTAAAATAGTTGATACAAGTACAGGTTGAACGGAGAGAACCAGTGAGTGAGGCCATACTTGAAACAAAGAGGTTAGGAGACAAGCCCAAGGATGGGGCTTGGACTTACAAATATCGTAGAAGATCACAAAAGAAGCCCAAGCCTTATAGACGAAGGCATCCATGGAGAGCTAGCACGACGCCACGATGGATATCCAAGGTG
This sequence comes from Lygodium microphyllum, assembly GCF_053477565.2. Taxonomy (NCBI): domain Eukaryota; kingdom Viridiplantae; phylum Streptophyta; class Polypodiopsida; order Schizaeales; family Lygodiaceae; genus Lygodium; species Lygodium microphyllum. Next base: position 44,100,231 of record NC_141152.1, read on the forward strand.
TTGCTTCGTGCTCAAGGATATTATGCAGGCAACCGATGGATTTGGGTACCGAAACACCCTGCTAAACCACCTCGGTCAGGAGCCCAAATTAGGTCAAAAGAAATGAGGCATGGGAGGAACCCTAAACAAAAATTCGAGTCTTGGACCAAAAATATTGGAGTGATTGCACCCCTCACGATTGAAATCAAGAAACCGAACATGACCCATCAAAAACTAGATCCTCAGCCTAGCGTGCTTAGCAAGCAGATATCAGAGGGATCCGTCGAGTGTGCACGAGGTTCACTAGTGCCCAAGGAGCCTTTGACGTCCCAAGAGGATAATGAGTACCACAGGCACAACGTCACTCATGATAGGGCTGATTGCTCAACAAAGCTAATGATGGAATCCTCCAACAATCGCGAGCAAATCATTCAGCCAGTGTCAGGTCTGCCTAAGAGTCCTAGGTCTCCTACGTCCTCTCTTCCCAAATGGACCCAGGAAGCACAACGACAGTTGTCAATGGCAGGGGCTCACTCCCAATCTCTGTCTCCATCAAAGCTTCCAAACACCCAAGTGGGGGAAACATGACACTAGCCGTAGCTCTCGGCCCAAGGATATGCCCATGCGACCCAATGTGACTGGATCAACTCAGGATCGATCTACACAGGTGAATGCTCAGAGGACAACAAAAGACACAACCACGTTTGATCGCACCAGGGACTCGACACTACGATCCACCAAGAGTAACCAGCCCAGTGGACTAAACGCCACTGCTTCCAATCAGGGATCGCAGTAGTCACAGCCCTCAGCCATGACTACACCCCTTGCAGAACGTGTCCCTCACAATTCATCTGCGGAGGAGGTGCCGCAACCAGTTGTTGAGATATCGAGCTCCACTCGTGATACGCCAGGGTGACCGTTGTGTATTTATGTCACCGACTTGTCAGTTGCAGACGCGGTTGGTACACCGCCCATGAATAATAGCTACATGATAGCTATCCTTATCTACTCTAGTTCGTGGCTCAGTTAGTATGCCACCTTAGTTAGTTGAGTTTGCTTTGAGACCCATATATAGGGTTCTTCTATTTCTTTGTACTTGAGTTCTTTTGGCTTACACAACTAAGAAGAGGAAAACTGTTTTCAGCCTCCACCTCTGTGTGTATTCCCCCATTGTGCAAGCAAGAAAGCTACAAGTGAGACTCCTTCCTTCTCTCCCACAATCTTGACACCAGTATCCTTGACAACTCCAATCCGTCCCAAGCACCTAAAGCCTAGCCTCAAGGAGAAACCCCTCGAAGATGTGGCCAAGGAGATGACGCATCAAACCACTCAACCTAGCAAGGCTATTTAGCGGGCCGCGGCCATGTTCCATGAGGACACACTAGAGAAAGGAAATGCTAAAGCCCAACTAGGCACAACAACAGTTGACCTAGTTCAAGGTCCTGAACCATTGAGAGATATGCCTTCACTGACCAAGAGAAAGAGGAGAAAACAACGCAAACAACAACAGCTACAGGTGGTCGTGGACCCCAAGAGCATTGAAACCAAGAGCGCTGGAGAGCTGGGGAATAAAGCATCAAGTCCATCCACCAATGAACCCATTGATGTCTCTCCTAATAGCGGTGAAACCTTAGACACATCCGTATGCTCTGAAAAGTTAAAGCAGCCATTGCCATCAACAGTTGCTTTCAACACTCAATCCACTGACAATAGAACTCTCATCGACCAATCAAGAGTGGAGATAACACTGTCACAAAAGGGTGACAAATTCATACTAGTCACGTCCAAGGAGAACCATGATGCAATGACGAAGCCTTACCCCAAGTGCATGAGCACTCCTAGCATTGACCAATCTAGCTCTTCTAGGCCTGAACCCCCAACTACGTTAAAGCCCAGGAAAACTTCTAGAACCGTGCGTGACATGGCAACCGAGCAAGCCCTCGTTGAACATAGAACTGTCATAGAATGCCTAGCTGAGTTGGATGCCAAGCTCAAGGTGTTCGCACGTGTCTATGTCCTGGCAGACATGCGCGCATTCCCTAAAGAGCAACTTGGAGAATACTTGCCCTTTCCTTTATCTTGGGAAGAGCAAGAACATCTTGACGAGCACTATAGCAGGCTCCTGCACGAACGCTTGCTACTCATCTCGGGCAAGGAAGCCGATGAACTGCGCTTAACTGTCACATTCAATGAGGCACTCTGCCAACCAAATCTCTTAGAGATAGAGCAACTAAAGCGACTGTCAGAAGGCCGAAGTCAATTTGAACAGTGTTGGTGTGAAAACCGCGTTGCAATGGCCGAACTAGGAGCTCAGATCATGACAGTCTCTGAGGAGCGATTGGCCAAATGGCGATCCCAAAGAGACCCAACCTATGTGGCACCAACTTCTCTTCGAGTGCTGATTGCCATTCGAGGCACGGACTTGGCTGAACCAAGCCAAGAAAACCCTCTGCTTGATAAGGTTCTCACTGAGGAGGAGTTACATGTCGCCAATAGACTCAGACAAGGTTCCATGCTACTCGATGTGGCAAAATATCTATCAATATTGAGTAAGCTGCCACATGTACTAGATGCGTGTGCCACGCTTTAGTACAATCCCGAGTTCTACAATTGGTTTCTATCCTCGTGAAGTGACAGGGATTCGAAAAAATATATATATATAAACAATGATTTTTGTGTCACCCTGTATAGACATTATCATCACACAAAAGCAATACAAAGTCAAGCGCAGACAGAAGAATTGGGGCCAACAGACTAGGCTAGTCCGGTCCCCCTTTCACATGATCATGTCCGCCTCTGGGAAAGGGGCATGCACCCCGCATTGCCACCATGGAAGGCCCTGACCAACATCTTTGATGATGAAAGCAGGGCACAGTCCCTCTCTATACACCTTTCCCTTTCCGGCCTATCCTTCCGAGAATGAGCCCTCCCAAATGCAGGACCACCAACCGATGTAACTTGGCGTGAGTCAAGATCTGCTAGTAGCTAGAGGCTAAATGGACACCATTACGGGGGCCATCCCCCTACAAGGAGTACAACATGTTCCGCACCTTCTCTTCTAGTCATATGCGTTTGACAACCCACACTGAAATCCCTCCTATGCAAACAATCTTATTCCATATAAGGCCTAACCCTTGGATGGCATCTTGCAGGCCCCTAGAAGGAAAACATGGAGAACCACGAGCAGCTGGCATGCAGAGACGCTCTTCACAGATGATGGCAAATTCTTTTGCGAAAGGGCAACCCCCCACTTGTACAACTTCTTCTGTGTATCGCTAATGTATGCCACATCTTTGACAAGCGATTGCATGGGCATTGCAATTAACATCATAACATTTCAAAAAGTCATGTTTTAACATAACCACATCTGTTGAATTACTTAACGAAATCAAGCATGTGCTCTCACGATGTGACAAGTGGATGCAGGATAACACAGGTCTTCGTGCAAACATGTTCAATGCCTGGGTCACCGCAAAACCACGACCGTGCACTAATCGCAACAAAGTCACACTACTGAATGTGAAAAATCACCCTTGCGAGTGTCCACATCGCACGAACCAACGTGTAGTCATGGGCTACACTCTCTTGGGTCAAGCTCTACACTCACGACGGGGAACACTGCAATCGTACCGATATCACAACAACGGCTCCCCTAACAATGAGACTAGGGCCAAATCATCACTGTCATATCCATTTCCTGAGCCTCCGAGGCTTGACATGTTTCGACCCATTAAAAGGCTCGTGTATTGCAATAGTTGTACTGTAACAAAAAAAAAGCAACTACACCTACAGGTCCTCGAATTAGGTGCGTCCAGTGATATTGGTCAGCTGGCTCCGTCCCTAGTCCCCTAGCCCCTAGCATCACCCACAATAGTTCAGGGCACATCAAGGGCAAAATAGCCCTAGGGAGCTTGTCTCTCCTATGGTTAGACCTGTTACCCTGAACCATTCACACAATTCCCGCTTCCACTCTGCCTTAAACCCATGGCAATCACTTGGGGCACGCCCTGCATGAATGGCCATGAACAATACACCGTCCCCATCCATAGGCCCAATGTCTCCCACCTACGACTCATACACTATCCCTGTGCCCTATCCTGCTACGTCTACAATCACAATGCATAGGATGTTGCACCCACATTCACATGTACTTCTTTCCATCATGGACCACTCTGCTTCATCCACATGACGTTATGAGCCACCAGGCCGCGGTCTTCTACCTACATAATATCTAAGTATGCACGGGCACTCACATAATATCTGCACGAAAGCCTATACACAATTTGGGTCCTCAAGTGCAGGACAATACTCCAAGCTTGCTTAGAGTTCGACCTGTCTCCCAAACTCATCAAAATATGTATTGTGCACGCTAAGACGACTAGCACTACCCCTTAGGGAGAGATCACCTGAGAGGTTGTCGACTTGCAGGTATTCAAGACTCCAACGGCAGCGCCGTCAACTCTCCATCAACGCTCAACTCTAAACTCTTGTCCTTCACTCCATCATCACAATCACCAGACAATCATTATGCGCAAACTCCACCAGAAGCATCCCACACACATCAACCCCCATGCCAGCTATCTATGAGAGCCATTTCCAACAAAGAGTCACCCTATCGCCACCTACAACAATCATATCACCAAGCCAATAGGAATAGCCAGTGCCCCCAACAACCTTCATCTGCACCAACCTCAGAACTCCCCCAAGGCAAACCACAACCGTCCTTGCCACCCACGTCTTCGGTGCATGCTACCGCCTGCTACCTACGATGGTGAGTGCCATGGGATTGGCACTCATCTAGGCGGGGGGTAATGTTAACCCCAACGCAAAGAAAGCAAAATGAAATAAAAAAGATGCAGGGCAAAGGCGGAGAAAAGGTAGCTCGACTGAAGAAAGAAGAGGAGAAAAGGCCAAAAACGCAAGGACAACCTTAAAAGTCCAAGGCAGCTGCAAAAGGGGAAAGGTGCATTTTAAAATACAAAGGCACACCCTGAAATCTTGTAAAAGAGTGCCAGGCAGTGGAAAATCCGGAAAGCTAAAATAAAAGACAAAGACAAAGACAAAGGCCAAGGCAAGAGAAATGGAAGGCAAAGGCGCACTAGGAAAAGCGCAAGACAAAACTTGTGTAAAAGAGCGCAAGCGCACCGCGGTTTAATTCAAGGAGCGCCGGGGCTCTCACCCGTGCAATTTGTAAATATAGATGGGCGGCGGAAAGGAAGCTATGAAGATAGAAGGACAATGGGAAAAAGGGCCGGCCATGTAAAAAAGGGAAGAGGGGATGACCACCCAAAAGGGATTTAGGGTTTTGTATATAAAGTTGAAAAGTGAATGAGAAGCTCATTCTTGTGTGTGGCCAACATTGGCTCTCCTCTTCTTCTTCTTCTTCTTCTTCTTCTTCTTCTTCTTCTTCTTCTTCTTCTTCTTCTTGCTTGCTTGAGCTTGTGCTTGAGAGAGGGAGTGTGAGAGTGTGAGGGAGTGAGTGTGTGAGGGTGAGGGACCCGGGGAGGAGAAGCTCCCCATCTTTTCCTCTCTTCTTCTCTTCTCTTCTCTGTCAAGATTGTGGGAGAGAAGGAAGGAGTCTCACTTGTAGCTTTCTCACTTACACAATGGGGAAATACACACAAAGGTGGAGGCTGAAAACAGTTTTTCTCTTCTTAGTTGTGTAAGCCAAAAGAACTCTAGTACAAAGAAATAGAAGAACCCTATATATGGGTCTCAAACCAAACTCAACTAACTAAGGTGGTATACTAACTGAGCCACGAACTAGAGTAGATAAGGATAGCTCTCATCTAGCTATTATTCATGGGCGGTGTACCAACCACATCTACAGCTAACAAGTCGGTGACATAAATGCACAATGGTCACCCTGGGATATCATGAGTGGAGCTCGATATCTTAACACTCCCCCTCGAGCTCAATCCCAATTCCTGCACACCAAGCAGGTCTTTGAACTTGCGTAGCTTCTCTGTGCCCAATGCCTTCGTAAATATGTCAGCTACCTGATCCTCTGTGCTGACATAAACTAGATCAATAAGACCTAGTAAAACCCTCTCTCGCACATAGTGATAATGCACCTCAATGTGTTTTGTTCTAGCATGATAGACTGGGTTATTTGCCAAGTGTATACTACTCATGTTGTCACAATAAATGACAACTGGCCCATCTGTAGGCTGATGCATATCATAAAGTAGCTTATGCAACCAAGCTACCTCACATGCAGCCATTGCTGTGCTCCTGTACTCAGCCTCTGTACTCGACAAGGCAACTGTAGGCTGTTTCTTGTTGCTCCAAGTGACTACAGCACTCCCAAAAGAGAACACATATCCACTGGTAGATCGTCTATTAGAAATACTACCAACCCAATCAGCATCAGTGTATCCATGCAACTGTATCCGAACCCCAGTCTCATAAAGTAGTCCATACTGCAATGTGGACTTCACATACCTGAGTATGCGTCTAGCCGCATCCAAATGCAGTTTCCTTGGAGCCTGCATAAACTGACTTACCAATCCAACGGCATAGCTCAAATCTGGCCTGGTAATAGTCATAAATCAAACTTCCTACTATGCGTCTGGACATAGTAGGGTCTTCCAGAAGCTCATCTGCATTTGCGCTCAACTTCACATTCTGCTCCAAAGGAACTGAAATAGGCTTATAGCCTATCATCCCATATTTGAACAGCATGTCCAATCCATACTGCCTTTGCAAGAGCCATATCCCACTTGGTGATCTAATCACCTTAATGCCCAAGAAATAACGCAGCTCTCCCAAATCCTTCATCTCAAACTTCTGCTTCAATAGCATTTTCACATGAAGGATATCTTCATCACTGTCACCTAACATAATCAAATCATCAACATAAATGACAAGTAGCATAATACCTTTCTCTGTTTTTCTCACATAAAGTGAGAAATCTGCCTTGGAAATCTGAAAGCCAATAGTGACAAGATACTGTCCTATCTTGTCAGACCATGCTCTAGGTGCTTGCTTCAAGCCATACAAGTCTTTCTTCAACCTGCAAACAAACTCAGGATGAACAGCATGCACATAACCTGTTGGCTACTCCATATAGACCTCTTCTTGCAAATCACCATGCAAGAAGGCATTCTTTACATCCATCTGATGTAAAGACCATCCCTTTGATGCAGCCATAGCAATGATTGCTCTTACGATTGCCATCCTTGCAACCAAACTGAATGTTTCTTCATAATCAATGCCATAAATTTGTGCATACCTCTTGACTACTAATCTTGCCTTGTATCTATTCACAGAACCATTTGCATTGTGTTTCACCTTATAAAACCACTTACAACTAATTGCATTCTTATCTTTAGGCAAAGGTACCAATTCCCATGTAGCATTTGCTTCCAAGGCATCCATTTCTTCATCCATGGCTTTCTCCCATTTTTCTTTTCCCATGGCTTGCTCAAAAGAAGTGGGTTTTGGTTCCTGTATTACTTTGACCATATAGGTATAGTGAATGGCTGTAAATCTATCATATTTCAACCTATCCACAAGATACCTAGCTCTGGTAGACCTGCGCAAAGTAGGTTCACTCCTAGGTGCTCTTAAAACATCCCTGGTCTTCCTTACTCTAGGTGTAACAATAGAAGGAATACCCAACTCATCATCAATGCTCTGTTCTGAGCCACTAGATTCACCATCCACATAAGAGTGACCTGCATTCACATCAAACATGGGCTGATCTACCTTCTCTTTTCCTTTTCGTAATACCTGCATATCACTATCTACATTGCTTTGAGAAGATTCTCCTGATCTCAATCTGCCTGTCCATGGCGAAGAATGTGAACCACTGCTAGAGGACGCTCTAGGTCCACTAATATCTTGTGACTGCTGCTGTGAATTCTATGCAGCATTACCATTTTGTGTATCTACATTATCAATCACATTTACTAGTTTATACCAGCTACTCATCTCATCAAAAACAACATCTCTGCTCACTGTAAACTTACGAGTAGAAGGGTTATAGCATCTATACTTTTTTTGTTGCACAGAGTAACCAATAAAGATGCACTTCTCAGCTTTTGGATCCAGCTTGGATCTCAACTCATCTGACACATGAACATAGGCAATGCAACCAAAAATTTTCAAATGAGAAATATCGGGTTTCCTACCAGTATACCTCTCCTCATGCCATGTATTGCTGCAGTGGGAGTCCTGTTCATTATGTAGACTGCTGTAGCAATTGCCTCAGTCTAGTAAAAATCTGGCAGGTCTTTTTCATTGAGCATGGCACGAGATACCTCACAAATATGCCCGTTTTTTCTTTCTGCAATTCCATTTTACTGTGGGGTATAACTACATGAATATTGCTGCTTTATGCCATGCTCCTACAAGAACCTTGCAAACCTATTTTTAGAGGTACTCTCCCCCTCCATCTGACCTTAGGCATTTTATTTGCAAGCCTTTTCTTTTTCAACCATAGCTTTAAGAGTTTTGAAATGCCCAAAAACTTCACTTTTCTTTTTCATAAAGTACACCCAACCTTTTTTGCTATAGTCATCAATAAAAGTGACAAAATAATGACAGCCTCCAATAGATGCAGCTTTAGTAGTCCACACATCAGAGTGGATTAATTCTAATAGCTTCTTACTCTCTTGAACATGTCTAGGAAATGGTTTCCTTGCCCGTTTTCCAAATTGACAGGCTTCACATACCTTATGCATTTCTGCAACCTTGAATTTAGGCAATCCTGCAACAATATTTTGGGCTTGCATTGATTTAAGTTGCTGTACATTAACATGACCAATGCGTTTATGCCAGATATCAATATCTGTAACTACACCGGTCCCATGTGCAAACATTGCTACACTCAATTCAGGCATGTCTGCATCCAACGTAAACATTCTGCCCTTCTTCTTTCCTTTTGCTATCAAGCGACCTTTATTTTTCATATCCTCAACCAAGCATCCATGAGAATTAAATCTGACCTGCAAGCCCTGCTCAACCATTTGACCAACAGAAACCATGTTCTTGGTGATATTCGGGACATGAAATACATCTGACAGGTATTTCTTTTTCCCATCCTGCATAGACAAATGAAATTTTCCAATCTGCATAATAGGATGTGCAGTATCATCACCAGTCTCCACAAATCCTGGTTTTTCCATTTTCCTTGCATCCTGCATCCATTCTGCATGACCTGTCATGTGGTTTGATGCACCTGAGTCAACATACCACACATCATTGCTTTCTTCTGCACTTGTCACAGAATTGGTCATGTGCTGCACCATAAACAAATGCTCATTTCTGTCATCACCCTGTCTACTAGAAGATGCATAATTTCCTTGTTGTAATTTTCCATTCATGATATCATTCTGCTTTTTATAGCAGTCTTTAGCCATATGACCCATTTTACCATAGTAGTAGCATTCAACATTGCTGTTTGCATTTTGGCCTCTTTGCCATCCACCACGACCTCTTTGGCTCCCCTTGCCTCTAGAGTTACCACATCCTCCTCCATAGGACTGGTTTTCTTGAGTTTGCTGCATATTCTGATTTCTACCACGGCCTCTAGATCGGCCTCCTCTACCTCTGCCTCTACCTCTTCCAGCATTTGAGTAGAAGACAGCTTCTTTTGAAGTTCCTCCTGAAGAAGATGCACCACCATTTCTTTGCTCCTCAGAAATTAGAAGAGCAATCAGCTCCTCAAAATTAGGAAATCTTTCACGGATGGAAATCGATGTTCGGAACTATGCATAATCCTTTCCTAGACCATTCAAGGTCACAGAAACTAAATCATCATCTTCCACTGGCGACCCAATGGAAGCAAGTGTATCTACAATCTTCTTCACCTTCATGTGGTAGTCATTGATGCTCATACTTTCTCTTTGCACATTGTGCAACTCTTGCTTGAGCTGCATTTTTCTGGCTTGCGTATTTGTGCTATACATTTTTGACAAAGTATCCCATGCCTCCTTTGGTGTACTTGCATCCTAAATATGCACAATCATAGAGTCTGAAATGCTGATAGACAACCAGTACATAACTTTTCTGGCTCTCTCATGCCATGCTTTAAATGCCTGCATTTGCTGTTGATTGGGAACATCAGGAAGAACTGATTCTTCTTCATTTCCTGCAACGAATTCCCAATATCATTTTCCCATAAGGAAATTCGTCATTCTAAACTTCCATGCTTGGAAGTTGTTCTTGTCAAGATTTTCAGTGACAATCTGTGAAAGAGAATTAGATGCCATTACAGAACACTACAAAAAATTCTGTCACTGCAAAAAACACAACTTCAGCCTCACAAGGGCAAATCTGCAAAATTGACGAAAGTGGTATCTGACCACACAGTCACTTTCTAGTGACGATTTTGCATCAACAGGCAACAAGGATGATTCTGTAACTCCCAATGTCTCTGCGCATAGGCATACGATGCAATTTCTACAGTAGCTTTTCACCGACCTGTAGAACAGTGGTTGCACAGCAAAAAACAGGGCCTTTTCCTGAGTGCGTGCGAAAAATTTCCGCCTCCAAAACAGGCACCAAAATGGCCTTGAATCAAAAAAACAGGGCAACACCGCGAAGGGTCTCTCAATCTGAGACAATGCACTCTTGCATTTTCCGGCTGTGCTACCTGTTGCAGAGACTTGCTCCCAAACTCAAAAAATGAAAGCAACATTGGTCCTCTTACCAGAACACCGCGAACTTGGTTTGCTTTCTTGAGCTCCTTACCACGAACCAGACTCTGATACCATGTCAAGATTGTGGGAGAGAAGGAAGGAGTCTCACTTGTAGCTTTCTCACTTACACAATGGGGGAATACACACAAAGGTGGAGGCTGAAAACAATTTTCCTCATCTTAGTTGTGTAAGCCAAAAGAACTCTAGTACAAAGAAATAGAATAACCCTATATATGTGTCTCAAACCAAACTCAACTAACTAAGGTGGCATATTAACCGAGCCACGAACTAGAGTAGATAAGGATAGCTGTCACCTTGCTATTATTCATGGGCGGTGTACCAACCGCATCTGCAGCTAACAAGTCGGTGACATAAATGCACAACGGTCACCCTGGCATATCATGAGTGGAGCTTGATATCTCAACATTCTCTTCTCTTGTCTTGCTTGTGGGAATGGAGCTTGGAGCGTGGAGCTTGAGGATGGAGCGTGCTTGAAGCTTGCACTTGGATCGTGGAGCTACCGGAGTGCACGAGAGAGGAGGTAACTTGAACGGCATGGAGCTAAGCTCACTACACCCGTAGATATGGATGGTGCGTCGGCTATGTGAGAGGTAGCCATTAGTGCTCGACTTGGAACGCTTGAAACAATAAGCGGTCCGTGGGTCTTGGCGGTTGAGCGAAGGCTCCCACACTTTACTTGCCTCTGTCCATATTATGACTTCTCACTCATATGCATCATACTCTTACTAAGAGGAAAAAAATCCACCCGAAAGCACGATTCACTTATAAATGGAAAATGTATCTTGAGAGCCTTTCCAAGAGCAAAACGAGAACCACTCATAGGATGGTCATCCACACTTGTAGTCCCAATGGTTTCATCGATTTTTCCTTCATATCCATCTCTCATGGAAGTATTGTAAAAGCCTTACTAGGACTTGCTTGGCTTGGAATCTTTCCACCAAGAGGCATACTATCACTACACATAGAATTCACATTGCTTGCCTAGAGGTTTTAACTACCAAGGTCTCCCACACAAGTTGTCTTGGTATTAGCAAGTGAATTATCTCCTTGTCAAAAAAATTGGATACTTGGATACACTTGCAATGAGTAGGGAAAGCTCCAAAAGTTTTTCCAACATCTTTGAATATAATGCTCATAGTGAATTGCATGTATCTTAGCCTCACTTAATGACTTAGGATCTCGCATCCTCACTTGGATTTGTATATTAATCATGAAGCCACTCATAAAGAGCTCACACAATACATCATTTGGAAACACAATGGCTCTTCTTGGCCAAAGCCTAAGAATATTATCAAAGACTCTAGCATACTTTTTGACAGAGATATATGACTCTTGTTGAATCTATGCAAGTTATCCCAAGACCAGGTTCTCATACTCATCTAGGAATTTATCACATAGTTCCTCAAAGGTTCTTATTGACCCTCTTGGGAGGCTCCAATACCATTTCTTGGCCTCTCCCTTCAAGGCACTTAAAAACACAAGCATTCAATGCATATAATCAAACCCACTCGCAAGGTAAGTTAGATCGTATTCTTTCAAATACATCAAATTCTCACCTAACATCACATAAAAAACTAGGAGATCCCTATAAGGAGGGCATTTATTCCTCTTCTTTGGGATTGACACCAGGTCAACTAGATAAAGAAAGTTCATGATGGATCTTTGCTTATTTTGGTTCTCTATGTGGATGACATGCTATTAGCAGGGAAAGCTCATGATGAGTTGGATGCTCTTAAGGTTCAGCTCAAGAGAAGAGCTTTGAGATCAAGGATTTAGGACATGCCTCTCACATACTTAGTATGCGCATAAGACATGACATGCATCAGGGACTCCTCTACTTGTCATAGAGGGAGTACATTCATAAAGTCCTTGAGCGCTTCCGAATTCAGGATGTGAAACCTATTGATTGTCCATTGCCTTCTTATGTGAAGGTATCACAGACCGATTGTATGCATACAATAGTTCACAGACAGATGAGTAGAGGGCCGAGATGGCTAAGATTTCCTATGCATCCACAATCGGAAATCTTATGTATGCCATGATAGCCAATCATCGAGATATTGCCTTTGTAGTTGGTGTTGTGGCATGCTATATGGCTAAACCTGGCAAGAAGTATTGGGATGCCATGAAGGGTATCATGAGGTACCTGAAGGGCACTGTAGATATGTGCATATACTATGGTAGCCAGGATATAGGAGTCGTGGGGTACATTGACTCTGATTATGCAGGACATGCAGATAGTAGGAAGTTCACTTCTGGCTATGTGTTCACCTATGCACCAGAGGTGCTATCTCTTGGATGTTCAAAAGGTGCAAAATTGTACATCTCTTTTCACCATTGAGGCCGAGTATGTTGCAGCCCCACTGAGGCTTGCAAGGAGGCCATATAGTTAGGCCGTTTGGTTCATTATCTTGGTATTGATGCTATCCCTACAGTGCATTCGAACTCTATAAGTGCTATTCAGTTAGCCAAGAATCCAGCCAAGAATCCAATCTTTCATGCGAAGACGAAATACATTGAGGTGAGGTATCACTTCATATGTGGGGTCATTGACAAGTTTGTTGACCTTGTCAAGATCTCGACTGACCAAAATCCTACAGATCTACTCATCAAAAGCCTCTCTATGGAGTGCTTTGCCTTCCTCAAGAGATTGATGGGCGTGGGATGAGATGACGTCTTTCCTTATCCTGTTGTACATGTGTACATGTTATGCTATCTTTTCTTTTTCTTTTTCACTTCTCATTGGGGCAGATTCACCTTTAAGTGGGAGGTTGTTGGGGGTAAAGGCATCTCCGCCTAGCCGCCCGTGTATTACTACACTGACAATACCCACACCTGCACATTGCGGATAGTGGGCGCCTGTCACTGTCACTTTATTCTTTATTATTTTAGTGATTGATGAATAAAGGGAAGGCCGGTCATACTTTGTGACTGTTGGAGTTCCCACATTGTGAGTCTCTCTCTCTCTTGCGCTTTCTCTCTCTCTCTCTCTCTCTCTCTCTCTCTCTCTCTCTCTCTCTCTCTCTCTCTCTCTCTCTCTCTCTCTCTCTCTCTCTCTCGCTCACTCTTACTCTCCCACCATAGCTCTCTCGTGCAAGCTTCAATCCTTCTTACCTTTCATAATTAAGGAAGCTGGTTGTATATGTTTCAATAAATGTGCTATAGGTAATTAAAAAACTAAAGATGATATCGTCATAAAAGGAAAGTGGGTGGGCATGACCCCCAACGGGTCTTTTCTAAATCTGTGATAGAAATAGGAAGATGATAAATTGACCAACTAGTCATTAGGTAGAACTGACTCGCACTGTTTTAGGGGGCGAGAATGGGATTTTGCCTTATGGGCATGATGATTGATGTACCACACTCCCCTCCATCTCCCATTCTCTTGAGACCACGTACAATGGCAAGTCTGCTTCAGTTCAAGTAATCTTGTAGGAAGTGGGAACTCGAAATTTTTGATGCTAGTTGGCGTTTGAATTTAGGAACTCAAAAATTTAGGTCGATCCTAGTGGGTTTGGCCGTAACTCTTCCGTTACGATGTAGACTTAGTAGGGCCTAAGTGACAAACCCCGTGATACTCCAAGGGAGCATCGGGCGGTGTCATTTTGGAAAATCTCCTCATGGACTACTAAAAGGTGCAACTTGTTGGTGAATGCTTCACACAAATAGGGGTCCCAACACTAGCTCTAAGGCTCTAGTTGGGCTCCTACATACACCAAACAACCTACATGGCCTCATGACCAAGAGCGTTTGGATAATAAGAATTGATCTATCTTAATACTACGTTTGTGGACATGGGTGTCAAACAAACTATAGTCCAACAATTTACCCATCCTGATTCCAAGCATAGGGAGCTTTCCATACATAGGTGACTACTTTACCTCAATTTACACATATCCAACCAACCCCAACTAGATGATGTGGCCCCTACGACTCTCCTACACCCCAGGGATTGGCCCCAAGATGTGTTGTCTCACACATAAAGAACAATGAAACATGGTCCACTCTTTTGATATTACATGATCCAAGAGATATATTTATTATCGTAAGGCAACTGTCCCCAAGATAACTAATCAAGCCTATAGTAAGAAAAACCTCTTTTTCTCAATCGTAGATCAATACTTCAGTAGATATGTGCTGTGCATCTAGGAATTTATCATTGATACCGTGTCTAATGCACATGCAATGTGGAATGTCCTAGCATGCTCAAACAAATTTTAAATAACTATAACCATGTGTTGTGTGAAGTCATTCTTTTCATGCTTTTTCCTAATGCAATGTGGTGTTGAGAAGATAGAATCGAGCTAACTTGTACCTCCTCTCATTTAGGTATTCACGAATGACAACTTAAATGTTGCACTTCAATGCACAATCATTGATTTTTTTTCATGGAAAAATCTTAGCATTTCAACCTTACTTGACATTTATTCATTATGTGGAGCATTTTTCAATGTTATACGCAATCTCTCCCATAGAAACACCTCCTAAATTGGGTACTTTAACACATAAATGGGTGTAGACTAAGGCTAAACCTCATGCTCTAGAATCCATCATATATCCAAACAAATTCTCCTGTATAGGTTGACTAGACTACATTATCAAGCTATAAAATGAATACCCCTTCCAAGTCAACATTAATCTGTCTTTCACCGAGTCAGAGTTCTCATAGCTAGTCTTAAGCTCTTTACCTATCATCTATTTGGATTGCTACCTAAGCTTCATAGTGGAAGCAGAAGGTAACAATGCTATCTTTATAGCAGTTTGTTTGAAATTAAAGAATTTAATGTTTTTCTCATATTTTCTATATATTCTCTACTCCTTTCTCAAAATTTTCTTGCTATGCCATGCAATTTTTACATGGTATCAAAGCCTAAGGGACTCTAAGGAGTGAAGAGTATGTGAGAGGCAAGGGCTTCAAAAGAAAAGAGGTGTAATGTTGTTTGGCACATTAGGGAGTGGCGCAATGGTATTGGCAATTCAAACACTGATGATTTATCCACCAACCTTTAGTGAAGGCAAGTTAGATGATACAAAATAAATTATGTGAAAGTTCAAAATTACAACTATAATTGATTCTTATGAGATTTTGGAGATGGTGCTGAGGAGTAACCTAGAACCACAACCCACCCCTGATCCATCAAATTTGAGTGTTATGATTTCTCTAAATGCAAATTTTCTACGAGCTTGAAAAATGAAGAAATGTAGTTATATTGTATATCTATTTATAAGTTGTTTTAATAGTGTTGTGACCTTGATTTAGCATGCAACCAAGGCATTAGAGCTTAAAATTTACTAAGAGAAGCCAGGATGAAACATGAAATCAAACAAGGATTCATAACTTAGAGAATCAACTAATATGAAGGAGTGATAGCTCAAGCATTCATAGCTTGAATCAAGGATTTGTGTGATTAGATGAATGTCATTTATATACAAAAGACTAATCACTAGCTAGATTAGAGGTGACTTCAGATTTGTCTACTAAAGTTTGATGGATTGATAACTATCCTAAACATTTAGATGAGACCCCAAGCCTTGAGGTTTGAGGAATTTTCTGCACTACTAATGGAGGGGGAGTTGCAGCTTATAAAGCTCGAGAAAGTAGTAGTACAACATTGACAAAAAGAACAAGGAAGGTAAGAAAAAGTCTGTACGGGAGTGCTTCTACTATAAGAAGAAAGGATATGCAATTCAGATTGTCATACCAAGAGAGTAGATGAAAAGAATGGCACCTTGAAAACTAAAGGAAATGGGACAATCAATATGAGTGGAGTTATTCATAGCGACCATTGAGTAAATGTGTTCCTTGATGCAATAAGTATCTACCACTCACTCATGGGTATTGGATAGTGGCACATGCTGTCACATAACTAACAAGAAAGGTCTATACAATTCTATGCAATCTTTGTAAGAATCCATCATTGTGATAGTTGGGAGTGATGCAAAATGTTGTGCTAAGAATATACACACTATTTTCTTTATTGCTATTAATGGTGAAAAAATTCTTTCAAATGTATTGTATGTTCTACAAATTAAGAGAAATTTATTATCAATTGATTCCATAAGTGAACTTGCTCATAAACTAAGGTTCACCAAGATAGCTATATAAATTATTGATAGTACTGGAAAATTTGTATAACCACCAATGGTGTGGTGGTGGTTGGTATAAGTAAAATTTGGCATGAAATATATGATCACATGGGCGTTAAAGGAGATGCATAAGTAAGGTGTAGTTGCTCACCTACCTGTAGTAATGGAAACAAAGGAACCACATAAATCTTGTAAAATGATAATTAATAAAGAAATACAATTTCATAAGAAAGCCTAGAAATAGAGAGATGGACCCACTAGAGTTGGTGCATGCTAACTTGTGCAATAAAATGTATATACAAGCCTTGGTAGGATCTTCTTATTTTATATTGATGGTTGATGACTATAATAGGAAGATACAGATGTATGTCCTTTATAAATAAGACTCAAATTTTGTTAAGTTTAAAGAATGGCTAAAACTTGTTGAGAATGAAACATGACAAAGTTTGAATTTTAGAATAGATTGTAGTGGTGAGTTCAACTCAAAGGAGTTTGAAGTCCTTTGCAAGAGAAAATACCAAAGGGATTAAGTGTTATTAATGATACCTCATACATCTCAATAGAATGACATTGTGCAACATTGAAATAGCATCATTGTGGAAATGGCAAGGTGCATGCTTAAGAGCAAGGGATTGCCTAGTCAATTTTGGGCGAAGCTATTAATATCATGTTCTATATTCTCAATTAGAGCTACACAAAGGATCTTAATAAAAAATCTATTCATGAGGCCTATGCTGGTAAGAAACCATTTGTCTCGCACTTAAGAGCTTTTGGATGTAAATGTTATGTACATGTTACAAAAAATAAGAGTAACAAGTTAAAACCAAAAAGCACCAAAGTATCTTCTTGGGTTATAGTGATGAGCAAAAGGCTTACAAGTTTTATGACCAAGAGACAAATAAGATCATATGAAGACATGATGTGGTTTTTAAGGAGTAGCCATATATAATGGAGAAGAGAATGCAAGTTCTTCTACTTTATCATCAAGTGAAGAAGCAATCCACTATGAAATTGTTCCAAGAGCTATCCCTATCCTCAAAGAGGAAGAAGCATCATCTTCAGATGATGAGAAGAAAGTTTACCAACTTGTAATCATGCCATTAGAAAAGCCATTTTGGAAATGGGTGAAGTAGCTCTATGATAAGAATAATCCTATGCCTACAACTAGTAAGAAAAAGACAAATGAACTAAGAAAATCTTGGAGAATAGAGAAGCAAAGAAAGGCTTCTAGTCACATAGACAATATGGTCTTGATGGCTAAGATTATGAAAGAAACTAAAGGATACAATAGACTTGGAAGAAACACTTGCCAATCTAACATGGAGAGCAACTACGCAAGTTGAGTATAGAGCTTAGTTGTAGTATTTTTATGAGCGGGGATTTAGGATGGTTTTTTGAGAGATTTAGCTTATATTACTAATTAGATACCTTTTTACCCAAAATGTGGTTAGAAAAAGAAAAAGTGAAAATGTAATACTTCCACGCTCGTGCACAACACACCACAAAAACTCCTACACATAGGAGATAACTTCAAATGGCCATAACTTTTGAGACAAAACCTAGAAGTTAAATCCTTCCAAAGCATTGCAATCATGGTGACAAGCTCTATGTTTCTATCATTTCATCTTGAGTACTCTAATAATTTTGAGTTTTTGAAATTTAATCTTTAGGTTTTTCCATTAAGAATTCCAACCAAGATCTTTTTAAAAATCCATTAAACCAAGATCTTCAAGCTCCCTAAATGTTGTTACTATAGAATCTTGCTCATATGTAATAAAACATGCATAATCATTAATACATCTTATTAAGATAAGTGTTCAGCATTACATAGTCTCTAAGTAGAAAGGTGGGCATGTTAAGATAAAAATACATGGCTTGATTTAGTATAGATATTATATGATTTATTCTAATTTATGATAAACCTTTAGGTCGTGGATGTGTTTTTTAGAAGTGGTCATATCACACAGATTCATAGGTGTCCATGGCCTTATTTATGAGCACTCTCTTTATTCTTTATTTAGTAATGGGCTAGTCTATTTTATGGTAGGAAAACTCATTTATTTTTGTTTATAAAAGGAAAGAGTGTAGCCACAGTTTGTGGTGTACCCATTCATGTACTTGTAGATTCTTGGTGTGGAGAGAAGAAGCTTGTGGAGCGTGTGAGTCGATGCTCAACCATTGTACTCTTGTCACAGTGGATTTCTATTCCTAGCTACATCTTGTGCATTGTTGATCTTGTGTCTTTCATTGTTTTGCCGAGTGCTTTGCTCTCCTAACATGGTATCAGACATTATGGTTTGACAATTGAGATATGTTCTTTTTTCTTCATTTCACTATTTGGCTTGCCATGCATTGCAATTTGGACATATGATATCTTTTGTGTATATCGATGGTGTCATGATCCAATCACATTATTGGTCTTGCCAATCTTCTTGCATTGACTAATCTATGTGTGCGTTTGGTTGCTATTATTTGAATGTGTGCCTTTTGACTCAATGTTGATTGATGTTTATCGCTCGACTTATTTGCACTATCCACGCTAGTGTTGATTTGATTTGATAGCATGCCTTTTGATGTGTCCACTAGCCGGTGTGATTGCATTTGACTTTTGATGTTACATCGATCACCCTATCTTCACATTTCAATCTTGTGTTTGATTAGAGTGCCTCATGTTGTGGCAGCCTACATACATGTGCTCAATTTACTTTTAATCCTTGTAGCTTAAGGTTAAGTTGCATTGGCTATAGTTATGAGCATTGACTTTGCTGGATATGTCATCTATGAGTTATCTATGTGTATTAAAGTTGGTCTCTACATTTCATTGCCATTGACATTTTGTTGGTCTATGAGCTACATGGCATGGGAAGCCTTGACATAGGGGCAAGCTTGACACAAGCATTGGTCATGACCTACTATCCTTATTGTTGGGCTAACTTGCATTGCATCATTGTTTTGATTCTGATAGAATCTTTCATGTGATGAATTTCTTATGTGGTATCATTGACTAGTTTGATCATGCCAATAGTGGACCTTTATCCTTGTTTCAACCTTCATGCATTTGTTTATCTATGGAGTCCTTAGTGCATTTATCCATTTGAGCATTGTTTATTCAGACTCCCTTTGCTAATCTCTCCCTACTGAGGTACATGCTAGTAAATTTTTCATTCTCATTTCACTTCATTATGATCATCCTAGTGCCCTTTGTGATCAAAAGATTCAATATTCTAATCCACCTCATGGAGCTCTAGTTGAGTGTTCCTATACTAACCAATGCTTTTTAGAGAGGGTGCTCAATTTCTCTAGCCTCTTGAGGATCTCTCCTTTCATCATGATACAGTGGAGTGGTGATCATGCATATGAAGGCAAAGAGAAGGAATGGTGTGATATAATGTCACATTTGAAGAGAAGGAAGATACAAAAGACATGTTGCTACTTCATGTAGTGGATATCATGATCGTGCTTGGTGAAGCACATGACCATGTACATGTCTGCATGATCTTGGTTTACTCCAGGCCTATCGATGGGTCAAGTGGACAATTGTTGTTGGCTTAAGTAATATTATATGCCTTGACATTATCCTAGCCAAAAGGGGCAAGTGCAAGGGTGGAGAGAGGGCAAGTTGATGCTCTTTCATTGTTGGTGGATTTGATGTGTGTTGTCAAGTTTACATCTTTTGGTGATCCAAAACTTGGACTGGTGTGTCGAGTACTAAGTTCAAATGTTGGGACAAGTGACATGATGTGTTCATGTGATCTAGCATGAGGGGACTTAAAGGGCATGTTGATGCTCTAATGGAGGAATCTTGGTGTCATGGTGAGCTATCAATGGAGCTTGTGTGACTATAGGAGGTCCAAGGTGGCTAGCTCAACTACTTTGCTTTTAGAGAGGGATTATACATTTGGACTTCTTCTTCAAGGTGTTTTCTTAGTGAAGCACATCAAACAGAGTGCACACTATTGGAATATCCATGGTGCATCCTTGTGTTCTTGTTCGTTGCTTATTCACCTGTACTTTGAGAGAGGGTATTAGAAATGGTCATATCACAAGATCATAGGCACCCATGACCTTATTTATGGGCACTCTCTTTATTTTTAATTTAGTAATTGGCCAGTAGGATAGATCCTTTATTTTTGTTTATAAAAGGAGGGAGTGTGGCCACATATTCATTCATGTACTTGCAGATTCTTAGTGTGGAGAGAGGGAGCTTGTTTTGTGTGTGGGATGACACTCAACCATTGTACTCTTGTCATAGTGGATTCCTATTCTCGGTTACATCTTGTGCATTGTCTCTTTCATTGATCTTGTATCTTTCATTATTCCGCTGCGTGTTTTACTTCTCTAGGAGTTTCAAGTATTTCAATGGGTATAATATTAGTTCAAGTTGTTTCTAGTTCATGATGCATAATGAGCATACAATCATACATATTAGCTCTTGTACTTATAACTATCATCTGTACAAAATATAATATTAAAAAGAGATTGGCTACAAAGTTGTAGGTCTTTCTTAATACTATATATCTATGCAGGTGCAACTTTTGTTGATCAACTTTTGCAAAAACTCAAAGTAACTAAAATACTACCATCACAAAATCGCATTTTACAAGTACAATTGTCGCATAGGACTTCTCATGAGATGGTATATTAGCCAATGAATTTTTTCTTTTCTTTAAGATTTATGCCTTTGATCACTTGGTGAGAGACTAAAAAGACTTTTCAATGATATATAACAGATTAGCTTACCTATTCAAAGATACTATCTAGTATCACAATATGGAAAAAAGGTTTGCCTATCTAAATTCACTAGTAGATTCCATTTATATGTGGCTCTAGAGTTTGTTTTATATAATATTAAGATATTGATTTTGAACATTTATATTTTGTGTCTTGTTTTTCTTTCTTCTTTCCACTATCCCTAACTTGTGGAACCCAAGGAAAAACAAGACACAAAATTGAACAAAAGCAAATCAAGAAAGCAAATATTTAAGAAATCATAATGTTTTTCATGGAAAGAACACACCCAAATGCATATATGCACATAAAACACACAAATGCACACAAACATGTTTGGATGCAAACATCATTTCTATAATAATATATATTACTTTATTTGCATCTCTTTTGTAAATATCTATATTATTTTTGGGAAAAAATCCAAAATGGTTATTAAATCTCACCATGAAGTACAAATTCAAAATTAAAAACTCCCACAGATCTATTGATGGGAATTTGAAACTCTACTTGAGAGAATAGGCAAGTAATAATCTTCTTGTTGTTGGGAACTTTACAATGACCAAGACCTATTAGGAGTCATGAAATATGATGTAACATTCCTTGGAAAAGGAGATATTATGTACAATAAATAGTCAATCCTCTTTCTTAACATCCTAAAAAAGTATCATAGTTAGTCATTCCAATCTTGGATGATACCCAAGCACCTCTAATCGTGAGCCAATAGTCTTAGGGATATCAAAGTCCATTGGTCTTAGGGTCTCTCTTAGAAAATTTGGGCTTTTTATTTGGCCCATCCTTCATAGGTCTCTCTTAGGAATTCCCCTACTTGAATGTGGTTGAGTGCTATTACTTCTCTCTTTTTCTCTCATACTCTTTGCCTTTTTGTCATTGCCTTCCATGAGTATTCTTCATCACATTAGTGCTAATTTATTTAGATTGTCTAGAACCACTTTGACACAAGGAAGCTTAATGAAGCCTTTATTTATTTTTGTTATTTGCACTCAAGAGAATATTGCATATTTAACTAGAAATGTTGTACACGCATGTATATTGCATGTATGTACATGTATTGTGAGGCATTTCCCCTCAAGAGAGTATTTCATGCACAATTACATGGAAGATGTGTATACGCTTACTCAATCCAAATAAAATTATGTCAACATTAGCTATGCTAATCAATGTTGATAGCCAAAATAGCAAAAACTTGGAGGCTTCTTTACATTTGGTGAAGTATAGTAATAATGATAGTCCCTTCGACCACAAGTATCATGCTACTACTATAGAACTCTTGCATTCATACCTCATTCATACACTAGTCTAGAAATGCCAAAGAGAAAGATGAAGAAATATAATGCAATACAAATCTATTTGTCAAATTGAGTGTAAAATTTGTGTAATACATATATGGTATATGTTTGATGGTGTGCTATTATGACACAAGCAGATTTTGATTAGCTAACATAATATATTATGAGGCTAAATCTATCATTTTCTTTCAATTTCCAAAAAATTACCAACTCTTTTCTACTAGGTTCTTTGTACATAAAAGTAAAAAAAAAGTAAACTTAAGGAGACCCCTTGGCATAAGGCTTGGCTTTGGAGTTTTGAGTCTCAGAGTAGTCTAATGTTAATTTGGTGTGTTTTCAATTTGAGAATGCCTCACACAAAGCTTTATTCAAGAATCTTAGTTCATGGCCTTCTCAAAACTCATAAGATAAAACCTATTTTGTCTTTTCAACACTTAGCAAATCCCTTTTGCATTTTCATTATGATGAAACACAAAGGAGAATCTCCATTCATAGATTCATATGAGAGGTCCCTTGTTTCTCACTCTACTTTCTAGCTTGGATGTCTATGAATCCACCTCTTCAATGAAGTGCCTATGATTATTATTGGCACTATCTCCTTTACGAGTATACCAACGTCTATAATGTGATTTGGTGGGTTTCACTTTGACAAAGCCTATATGAAGATTTATTTGGAAATATTCATGCATGGTCTTAAGGTTTTACCTATTAAGGTCTTTATAGCATCTTCTTTTGTTATTTGGAGGATGATGGATTTACTTGGCATTGATGTGGCAACTATTGATTTTTCCCTTGAGGCTTCTTCTATAATGAGAGCATTGAGGAATGCCTTGCATCTTAAAGCATCCCCAATTACATTCTTCTTAGATTGCATGCATTTAATCTTGAAGTTGTGCTTGTGTAGGACTTCAATCCACCTCTTGTAAGACTTCAACCTACCTTGGTCTTATGTTAAATTGAGAGTGTGGATCACAGCCAACAACTCTAAGTCATGAGTAGCATAATTTACTTTTTAGTCTCCAGCTTCCTTGAGAAATAAATAAATGGATGTCCCTCTTACATAAGGACATAACCCAATGCGAGAGAGCTTGCTCAAGTTCTTGATTTTGGCTAGAAAGCTTCAGAATGTGAGCAGCCACTAAGCTTTGATTGAGACGATCAAAGCTAGATTGCTCAATTGGAGTCCATAAAATGCAAGTTTGCTTCTTCAGTAAAATTTAGTGAGAGGTGTGGTGATCAAGGCATAGTTCATAATAAAGACTTCGTACCAACCAATCAATTCTAAGAACAATGCACTTCTTTGACTAATGTTGGGGGCAACCATTCTTGTACATCCTTAACATGGAAAGATCTACAATAATTCCTTCTTGTATCATTAGAAACCCAAAGATATGAGGCACTCAAGAATCCTTGGCTTCTTTTTCTCTTGTCCTCTCGCACTCCCTTTACCTCAAATTTTAGCAAGTCCATGGGTGGAAGGCACCAATCATGATCATCCTCACTGGAACTTGAATAAAAATATGAATCTAAAATATCTTCATACTTCACTTTAACCTTTGCAACCTCTCTTTCCAATCTTTTGATGCACTTTAAATTCGGCAAAGGCATACCTTTTTCACCTTTTTGATCCTCATGCCATTTATAAGCTTCTTCAAGAAAACTTTCAAAGGAATCTAACTTGTCCTATGATTTTTCTATCTTTGAGCTTGACCTATGCTTTGATATTGAAATAAACCTTTTATAGAGACCCAAAAACTCATTACAAGAACTTGCATGGTTTTTCTTTGGCCCAAGATTGATGCACATATAAATATTTTTTTGTATGATATCCATCTTGATAGCATATATCACACATTTTCTTCTTCTTCTTAGCCATCAAGAAATATTAAAGCATGAAAATCCAACATTAAAACTCTATGCATAAATTGCTTGGAAATTCCATGAATAAATGAATTGCTTGAAAGTTATGTGATACATGATTTGAACTCTATACTATAGGAAACTACGTGACATTATGTATTGTAGAAAACATCTTGAATTGCCTAAAATGTTGAGACTATCTAGAATTTCCTACACTTTTTGAATGTTTGAAACTACTTGGAACTGCTAGTATTGTGCATGAATGCCTATAATTGTGTACACTAGCTAAAACTGAAACCGGTTGCACTACTTGAATGCCTAAAATGCTCGAATGCTTAACTTCTAGAATTCCTATTTTCCCCACAAAATGCCCAAAAATAGGCATTTTAATGCAAGGACCTTAACATTCTCCATGAAAGAAAGTCACAAAATGCTTGAAGATTCAAAAACACATTGAATTCTTGAAACATATTGAGGCTTTCTCATGCTGAAAATAACCATATCTCCTATGCATACATGGAGAAGATCACCTTTCTCTCACCCAAAAATTAGAGGAACTTTCTTAATCACATGGTTATCCCACAATAAGCTTACAGGGTTGCTAGGTGTAATTGTTTACTCTAACACACAACAAATGTTGGACAAAGACATATCGTTGCTCAAAAACAAATACATCACATACTCAAGGACCGCAAACCCGTAAATTTGAACCATAAATAACAAAGAATAGAAGAACAATGGAAAAAAACATGATAGAATGTGACAAGAATGATCACTGATTCTTTGTAGAATTCCACACACTTAGTCCCCCACAATATCAAGGTTTTCATCCATGTACACCTAAAGAGAAGTTCTTTATCCTTGGGGGAATTCAAGAAGCTAAGCCCAAGATATTGTGGGCTAAATTGAAATCATCTTTTGACATATCAGATTTAGTCCTAGTATATTACTAGTGCATTCAATTCAACAAGTGTGATGGAGGTATTGCTTTATGCCAAAGAAAGTATATTGAGACATTATTACATGGATTTGATATTGAGGATTTACAAGCCTATTCCTACTCTCATGAAGTTAGGTTTGAAGTTTTTCCTTTATGATGCTAGAGACAATATTAATATATTTCTCTATTTGTAGACTATTGAATGCTTGATTTATGTATATATTATGAGGCTTGAAATTTCATTTGTAATCTAATAGATATGTAAGTTTATTCATCGCCCAAGAACCAAGCATTGATAAAGGCGTGTTCTGCTATTTGAATCATTCTCATCACCTTGGGCTATCTTGTCCCAACAGGGCTTCATTACTAGTATAACTTGTTGCATAGAAAAAAACCAATGAATACGTCTTGGCTATGTTGGCCAACCAAGTTCAGACGAAAACAATTGGGCTTTTAAAGAAATTTAAGTCCAAAAAGCGAGCATTAAGCTAACCAGAGTTTGATAGGCTTTGATTCTATTGATTATGCATGATATATCTCTCAAAATGTGAAAAATATTCTGTTTATAGCACTTCTATTTTGCATTTAAAAACATGAAAAATTTTAATTTGTTAATAGTTGGGTACAATAAGGCTTTCATGTTGTCTCCATGTGTATAGTGCCTCTCAAGTGTCCTACTTCGACTTGTATCTTGGACACAAAGTAGCCTTATGCTCTTGATGCTTTTTGACAATGTAAGTTAAAATTATTCAATTAGTGATATTTATTTATTACTTGCATTAAAAAATGATTGACATAAATGTTTTCTTATTTGATAGATAAAGGATTGGTGGCATGCAAAATATAGATATCTAAAAGATTTAAGGAAAAAGAGGCCTCAAGCTTTACTTACACCACCTCCACCCCAGGTGATTTTTAGTGCATCAATACATCAATGTGGCAATGATCTTAGATGATCTTGACACAAAGAGTATAACTAAGTATCTTGGATAGTGTGTTGTTTTATTTTCAAACTACAAGACATCATCATTAATGAAGCTAGTAGGTAAGAAAGCTTCAATATACTAGAAACAAACTTAATATCCATAATTCTATGCTATAAAAAAGGCAT